>NC_061111.1:17102142-17115267 GCF_002878395.1 Capsicum annuum
ACATCAAACTAGTCTTGCTGGTGGTTTGATTTGTTCCAACAGTTGATTCGTCTGTTGCAACATCAACAACAGCATAAACTACAAAGAAACAACAAATAAAAATCATCAACAATAAAGAAACAACAACATTTGTTCCAACATTATCAATAACAAAGAAGCAACATCCTTTGTTCCAACACCATCAACAACACCACACCACAACTTCCAATAATGCCAAACCCACCAACAATATCAATAATAACATAAACAACAAAAAAACAAATAAAATACATACCAAAAAACTGATACTACCAAAAGGCTTTTAAACTTCTCCCAACAAAATACTTTTTTTGCATATTGTAATAAAAATTCTTGGTTCATTTATTCAACATTTAAAAGTTTCTTCAATTTTTTTAAACAAATATCATATGGGTAAATGGTAATTAAATAGAAAAATATATGTAAGTAAATTGCAAAGAAGAAGACGAGAATGAAAGAGCAATAGTGAACTATACCTTAACATCAAAAGGGGATCAAAACAACAATTTCATTCGAGAAAAGATATGGATCGGTATAGATCTGAAAGGATCTTTATGATAAAGAGAAGAGAAAAGAGATAAGAGAGAAAAAAGGCTGTGAAACCCTAAGCTAAAGAGGAGAGAAAGAAAAAGATGAGAGATGAAAAAAACAAATTTAGGACTGAAGCTGAGGAGATGAGATAATTCTAGATGTATCATGTACGTAGATGTGGATTTCAATATTCATTAATTAATATAATTAATATTCATTAATAATTTGAGGGGAACGAGGAAGACTTAGTTTAGTTATATTGAAAAGAGAAGATAAGACTACTCAATGAACACATTTTTGAGTTATTCAAGAAAAAGAAACTCTTCATTTTTTATTGCAATTTGTAGTACTTACTACTTTATCTACTGGGATAGAATCTTGCTTTAAAATTAAAAGAAAAAAATATTTTCAAATAGATATGTCATCTGTTGCTACAGATAACAATATTTGTTTAAAAATCCCAACAGCATTGTCATCTGTAATAACAGATACAAATATCTGTTTAAAAAACTCTTTCTATTTGATAATTAAATATGTCAACTGTTACAACAGATATCAATATCTATTTAAATATCCCAATAACTCAGTCATTTGTGACGACAGATGTATGTCCATTTGATAATTAAATATCTGTTGGTATCTGTTCTAATAGATGACTTGTGACATTGAAAAAACAAGATAAGACTACTCAATGAACACATTTTTGAGTTATCCAAGAAAAAGAAACTCTTCATTTTTTACTGTATTTTGTAGTACTTAGTCTTACTAGTAACTCTTACTTGGATAGAAGCTTGCTTTAAAATTAAAAAAAGATTCTCAAACAGATATATCATCTGTTACAATAGATACCAATATCAGTTTGAAAATTTCCAACAGCTCAGTCATCTGTCAAAACAAATTCAAATTTCTATGTGATAATTAAATCAAATATGTCATCTATTGCAACAGATATGAATATCTATTAGAAACAGCATTCATCCCGACCCAGGTCGTTGATCGATCACTCTAAGTTGAAATGAGCTCTCATTAACTAAATGTTGGGATTAATATTACCTACATTGATTTAGATGGAACTAGGGATGAATGAATGAGCTCATAGGGTCAACTATAACTTCAACTGAGTCTTTGCAATTGGTGTTGGTATTGCGTTCATCCCGATCCGGGTCGTCGATCAATCTCATTAACTTAATATTGGGATTAATATTACCTACATTGATTTAGGTGGAACTAAGGATGAATGAATGAGCTCATAGGGTCAACTACAACTTCAACTGAGTCTTTGCAATTGGCATTGGTATTGCATTCATCCCGACCCGGGTCGTCGATCGATCTCATTAACTTAATGTTGGGATTAATATTACCTACATTGATTTAGGCAGAACTAGGGATGAATGCATGATCTCATAGGGTCAACTACAACTTCAACTGAGTTTTTGCAATTAGCATTGGTATTACGTTCATCCCGACTTGGGTCGCCGATCGATCTCATTAACTTAATATAGGGATTAATATTACCTATATTGATTTAGGTGGAACTAGGGATGAATGAATGAGCTCATAGGGTCAACTATAACTTCAACTGAGTCTTTGCAATTGGCGTTGGTATTGCATTCATCTCGATCCGGGTCGTCGATCGATCTTATTAACTTAATGTTGGGATTAATATTACCTACATTTATTTAGGTGGAACGAAGGATGAATGAATGAGCTCATATGGTCAACTTCAACTTCATTTGAGTCTTTACAATTGGTGTTGGTAATGCATTCATCCCGACCCAGGTTGTTGATCGATCTTATTAACTTAATGTTGGGATTAATATTACCTTCATTGATTTAGGTGGAACTAGGGATGAATGAATGAGCTCATAGGGTCAACTACAACTTCAAATGAGTCTTTGTAATTGGCGTTGGTATTGCCTTCATCCCAACCCAGGTCGTCGATCGATCACACTGAGTTGAAAATTGCTCTCATTAACTTAATATTTTAAAAACTAGTATATCTTTTGAAATTTTAAAAAATAATTAAGATCAATTTGGACCAAATTAACAATTTTAAAACTTGTCATTCTTTTCCAAAATTACAAATCAACCCATAAAATCATCCATTTGCGGGAAAAACTTTTCATCATTTCAAACCTCAAGCTCTCACTCCTCCCCCTCTCTATCTCAACAATATAGACAACAAATACTGAACATATTGCTAAACCCTTCAAAATAGATTGATTTTCTTCCCATTTTCGACCATATAGTTGTTATTTTTGACTTCATTCTCGCTTGTATCCTTCATTTTCTCTGTCTTCGTAGGTAACAGAGTTTGAGAAGAGTTCTACATTTGTTCTTTATTCTAAAACTTAGGGATTTTTAGTTAATGATGAAAAATAAGACTTTTAGTTGTATTATCTGCGAGAATGGGTTAACAATTTTATGTTTTGATGCTAAAAAGTAGGAAGCACCCAAGAAAACCCTATTTTTTTTTATCTCAGTATTTTGTTGAATATCGTGGTATTGTTGGATGGTGTTTGTGGTGTTGTTGGTGGATGTTGTTGTTGGTGTCGGTATTTATGTTTTTGGTGGTGGTGTCAGTGGTCTTGGTGTTGGTATTAGTGGCATTAGTGGTGGTCTTGGTGGCATTGGTTGTGGTGTTGGTGGTCCATCCGTTGCAATAGGTGAAATATCAGTTGGGAGATATTAAATAAGTCTTCAAACAGATTCCCCATGTGTTCCAACTGATGGCTTATCCGTTGGGGTATTTTCTTTTGTAATGTGGCGTAGAATAATTTTTTGAAATTTGTCTTAGCTTTTTTTTAAAAAAAATTATGCAAACATCAAATGCAATGTATTTTTTATTTTTCTATTATTTGTAGTTAAAAGATGTCTTCCGAAAGAAAAGAAACTGAAAGTGGATCAACTTCTGGCCACCAAACAAAAATTGCTAAAGTACAGATAGATTCGGAGGAACTTCCTGAACAATCTCAATCAGGGAAAAAATGAAGCCGAGGAAAGTGATAAATCCTCCTCACCAATGGGGCGTGAAATAATAGCAAAATCCTAGTATAATTTTGTCAAAACCATTAGTATCGACAGGTTTTGAGTTGCGATGACGATGGATAGCCCTGACAAAGTAACTGGTGATCTTGTACTTAAATGTCAGTTGGGGAAATGTTTTGATGAATTAAGGAGAATTATGAAGACTGAGAACATAGACAGACTTTTTAACAAGAGTTGCTTTGCATACTTTCTCGAGCTGCCTAAGGACCACACTCTTCGTTTCCTAATGAGCATTGTATATGGTATTCTCAAGCACAGGATCAAGTACACAGGGGATGATAAAGATCTGAAGGAGGGCAAGAAAAAGATGGATGAAATCTGGATCAACTACTGTGGTATGCAGGTTTAATTTAGGTTGAAAGAGTTTACCATAGTGACGGGTTTGACATGCGATCTTTCAGAAGAACCTCTCATCAAGGAAACATCCCACAAAGGGTCCAACAAATGCAAGGAAAAAAAAGATAGGTTGTTGGGCATTGTTGGACGTAGTAGCTACAAAGCAGCGGATTTGATGGCAGATCTCGAGCATAAAGACATACCAAAGCACTGCAGGGTGAAATTGTGCTTAGTTTGGTTTGTCTATTCCATTTTATTGGCAAGAGACATCAGGAAAGTCATAGAAGATGATTTGTTGGTGTTTTCTGATGATTTTGACAAATTCAACGATTATCCTTGGGCATATGACAGCTACTACTTGACTGTCGAATATTTACTAACAAAGCTATCCATAAGGATGATCACATTATACGGGTTTTCCTAGTCTTTCATGGTAAAATTGATCATTATTTTTACTCATCCATTAATTTAGAATGACTATATACTTATTATGACTTTTTTTTGCTTGCTTCATGTTTACCTTTTTTAAGCTTGGGCATGTGAAGTCATTCCTCCCCTCCAAAAGCAGTTTAAGGATTACCTGGATAAGGTTTCTCATCCAAGGATCCTTAGGTGGTTGGCGGCTGCAAAGGGAGGTAAAAAAATATTAAAGAGCAGGACAATGATCTATTTAACCCTCAGGATGATGCAGTACATCTTCTTTCAACTAAAATAATTTACCTCAAAGAAAGATATTGAAACAGATATTCCATTTATTGTGATAGTGGTTTGTCTGTTGCAACAGATTACCCGTCAACTGCATCTTGTACAACAAATGGATAATCTATTACAATAGAAAAACTATATTTTGCAATAGATTAACCATCTATTGCTCTAGTTCTCTGAACCCAACTTAACAGATTTCCCATCTAATGAAAATTATACAATAGATGTATAATTGTTGCAACATATTATCAATCTGTTCTGACATACAGATTAGCTATTAAAGCGCAGCTAGATCATCTTATTGCATAAGTTGGCTGTGTTAACATCCATGTAACCCAATTGACTGTAAATTATTGTTATAAGATTTAAATGCCTCCTATCTTATTTTATAGGTTGTGCATCCTTGGATTGTGCCTACCGATGATGAGCTAGGGATGACTTTTTTTCTTACTCTGGGTTTTATTGATACAAAAGAAAACCCAATGGTAAAGTTAATAAAGAAGGAATTGGCTGGAGCAACATCCATAAGTAGAGTAGTTACGCAAGGTTTGCCTAATGTTGAAGTTCTTTATGACCAACCTCAAATTGCAATAGATCCGAGTACATCTTCTGGGAGTGTTGTTGGTGGAGTTGTTTGTGATGGTGGCAGCCATCCTGCTGCTGCTACTAGTCGTGATTATGAGTAAAAAATAAAATACTTTTGAAAACACCCCTTGCATAGGTCCCTCTCACCCCTACACCAGGCCCTCCCACCCTTACAATAGTCCCTCTCACCCCTCCTCGCCCTTATGTTCTTATTACAAATGCAAAATGTGCAAGGACAGAGAGGATAAACTCCTTAAAAAGATAGATGCTATTACTGAAGCTGCCGAGGAGTTGAAATCTAGAAGGGGTGTCGTACCATCTAATGAGGTAAGGGATCCATGCAAACCTACAGTGGCGGTTAGGAGGAAGAGAGGAAAAATTAGACAAATTATCTCTGTTATGAAAACAGCAAAAATTACAACTCCTCCCGCTCCAAGAGTTGTTGAAGTTTTGGGGCCTCCTTCTTCACGATGCTTGGAAAGGAAAAGGAGGACGAACTACAACAAATCATAAATAATAGGAGGAAGGCTAAAAAAGAATACACCATGTATTCATTTGCCGCCAAAGACTTCAAGAATATGACAAATATGAGTGTGTGGTACGAGGACAGTATAAGTTTACTTTTTCTAAACTAGCCTTCCAATATACCCCATGAAGAAGAATCTACATAGTAGATATATAATCTGTTGCAACATCTTGGTATTCTATTACAACATAATACACATCTGTTGCATGAGTTGCATTGGCTGGGTAATCTGTGAACTGATTCAGAGAAACCTCTGCATCAGGTTCTTTCCACTGTATTTTTATTCTTTATAATTGCAATCTATTTAAATTAATTGGATTCTTATACCACAGTATGTTGATGAAATTCTTTGCCTCATAAGGGGCAGGCAATTAGCGTACACAGATTCTTATGATGCTGCCAATAGGATAATGGACCTCAACTTCTACAATAATTTCAAAGATAGGTACGTTGATCTCTGTAACCAAGCTGATTCTGGTGGCCCGAGACTTGATTAGTTAGTTTTTACATTCCAATGGGATGAAGAAGTGATTAAATATGCTAGAGTGAAGAGGCCATATCTACATGACAAGAGCTGGACCAAGGCAAAGAGAATCCTTCTAGTCATAAACGTGAAAGTCAAACATTTTATCGCTGTTAAAATACTAATATACAAAGAAAAGATTAAGGTTTATGACTGCAACTTAACTGTCTTTAGTGAGGATAAGTTTTTAGCTCACATGCAACCACTCTTGAAGTTGTTGCCCAAGTTGTTGACGCAGAGTAAGTTGATGGATCATTTGCCAGCTGAAGTCTTGAAAAAGGAATCATGGGATTTAGAAGGTCGAAATAAGAACATCGAACTCCAGAGAAATAGAATCGGTGTAGTGTGCGGATCATACTCACTTGCATAGATCGAGTATTTGCTGACCGGCATAGAAATAACCGGTATGTACGACACTGTTGTGGGAAAGATGCAATGAATCTGGGCTTTTGGGGTACTAACTAAATGGTTGGAGCCCGTGTATAAATAATAAAATGTACAAAGATGAAGATGAACATGATAATAATTTTTATTTCAAGCCACCTCACTTTACATATAGTGACAATAATTTTTATGTCTGTGGATAGTTAAATTTTTATAATGCAACAGATAGTATATTTGTTGTAGCATATATAATAACTGTTGTGATAGATTGATTATATTTTGGAGTAGGTTGGTCGTCTGTCGTATTAATAGATATTTGCCAGTCTGTCTATCGCAACAGATATCCAATCTATTGCAACATATAATCTATTTGTTGCAACTAATAGATAATCTGTTGCAATAAATCAATAAAGCAGGAAGACCTGTTATATAATTTCCAGTGGATGACCTAACTAAATGGTTGGATCCTGTTTATAAAGAAGAATATGAACAAAGATAGAGACGAACACGATAATAATTTTTTTATTTCAAGCCACCTCACTTTACATGTAGTGGCAATAATTTCTCAGTCTAACGAAAGTTGAATTTTTATAATGCAACAAATTAGATCTGTTGTAACAGATTGATTATCAGTTGGAATAGGTTGGTCATCTATTGCATTAAGCACATATTCCCAGTCTGTCTATCACAATAGATATACAATCTGTTGCAACATATAATCTATCTGTTGAAAATGATCGGTAATCTGTTGGATCAAATAAAAAAAGTAGAAAGACCTATTATATAATTTCTAGCAGATAACCTACATGTTGCATCTCATGTTGCAACATATGTCTAAATCTGTTTGATAAGATATGTCGTCTATTGTAGCATATGTATTATCTGTTGCGATATTTGAATCTAGTATTCCATTTCACTTATCATGTTCAAAACTAAAGATTAAATTATATTCATAGACAACATAAAATAAATTGAAGACTTCGAAAATTATATGAAATAAATGAAATGTAAAAAAATTATTATGGGCACAAATGATCTACTCTACAAATAAATCAACAAAATAAACCAAGGAGGATAGGTTATTACATTGACGGACGCAAGCTATAAAGATCTAATCAATATGGACAAGCTGTTCTTCATCTGGTATTACGAAATTCAGCTTTGGTCGTCGTGGATCTTTAGTGTCGCTTGCGTATGGCTCTTGAGCTTTCTCTTCTCCGTATTTTCATAAAAGAGCAACATATCTTTTGTGGAGTAATTCAGCATCAAGTCCATTATTTGGTACTTGTAATCCATCGCTCAAATACTAGGCGTAAGCGGTAACAAAAGGATCACAATTTCTGTGATTTAAATAAATAGATAATCCATATCTTACAGTTCATGCAAGCGTTGTGAAATTTATGACATGAAACTAAATCATGACACTTATACTTATAGGCTACCGATGGTTTGTTGAGCAATTCCTTCAACATATTGTGCATTAAATGGATTACTCATTTTATTCCGGTATGCTTCAATCGTCGACCAATCAGTACTAACCTTTTGGTTCAAAAATCCACTCATATCAAGGTAAGTAGGTAATATTTTGGACAGCTTTTGTAACTCAGACGAAGGCCCGGAACGTCTCCTTCACAACGTCGAGTCATAAACTCGAATGCGCCTTTCTTTTAGAACAACGACAACCAAAACTCCATGGAATTCATCACCATAATTGATTGGGATGTACACTTTGTCAACCAAATACCAAGGTAAGCCAGCCGAAATGCTAAAACCTTTGATGATGTTGATTAAGCATTCATCATTTCGGGAAACTTCCGGCTATTGTTGACAATACCTATCGTAGGCATTATTGATGTAAACTTTGTACAAACAATTGTTTGTCATGTATCTGTATTATTCTTGTGTTTGCAACTTGGCCTTCTTTCAAAAGTAGTAAAAAATTCGATGTGCTGCACATATTATCAAACATTTCAGATTATGTGACGAAAAAATTAATACGCAGATGCAATTAAATAAAGTATTGATTAATAGTAATATGTATGGCATTTAAATCTCATTATTCCATCAAGTTTGAGGCTGTGATATCAAATAGAACTAATTCTTCATTCAGGGATGTGCAACAACAAAGTCGAACATATCAAAACCAAGACTCGATTCGTTCACTTTGTAGCGTTCGTCATTTTGGTTTCTACATGATGATTTATATGTGTTAATGTCATATTCTTATAACAAGAATCATATAAACCAATATCTTCTAAAATTGATTTATGTACCTACCGGAATAATACTTTAACAACCCATCGGCAATCCATTCTGAATAGTCGTTGATCAACTGCATTAGTTTTTTAAGAGCCTCATTCGAGATGTTGAACCCTTCAAATGGGTAATTCTTTCATTTTCTCAAACTGAAAGGCTCCACTTTTCTTTTTCTTTAGAAGTAGTTGATGGATTATAAACTATGATATTATGCTCTTTAGTAGTGGAGTCTACCGTGACATCCACTTAGAAAGCCAAAATTATCAATGCTAATTAAAGATATACAATAGATTGTCCATCTATAGCAATAGATGATCCTTATGTTGCGACTGATGGATCATCTGTTGGGACGAATTCAAACAGGTAAATTAGAGCAGTACAATAATTTTGAATAGATGATCTATCTGTTGCAAAAAAAGACCAATCTGTTGTAATAGATAATGCATCTGATGCAACAGGTTAGAAAATAGTAGCAACAGATGTATATATCTATTTGATAATTTTCAGCAGATGTATCATCTGTTTAAAATAGATATGTGCTTATTTGTTTGTTGGAATAGGTGATGTACATTCACCATCTTCGGATCATGCTGCTCTCTTGTGGCCCTTGCACACTGAATATCGGTGCAAGACAAAGACAGAGGCATTGCAATTTTGCTTTTTCTGATGCCTTGGAAGTATCTTTCCTTCTTCTCTTAGCCACCTTAGTCTCTAGTGGAGTGTATGGATATGAAATACTCTTTGATGGAATGATACCTCTCTTAGATGCCATTTTCTTTATAGAAGTAGTTAGTGAATTAATAGCATTAATCACTCCACCATGTTTTGTCTTGCAGTCTTGACATTTACAGATAGAACATTCGCTAGATGTGGAAAAACCTGTACAACCAGTATGATAATAATAATAATGGTTTGTTGTTTCAAAAACAGTAAGAGGAGCATCATTAGCCTCAACAACAACACCACTACCACTACCACTACGACTACTATCGTCAACAGCAACAAGCCCACCCTCCAAAATTGTTTTTCTTGTGATGGTTTTTGCTCTAAACAATTCCATTTTTATTCCATCAACAATCTTAGGGTCTGGTAAAGGTTGCACAGACCGTAAAGTAAGAAAAAATAGCATCTTCAAGTCTCAGTTGGTCGGAATAAGCCACGGATGGACAATCTAAAATAAATCAGTACATATATTAGAATGGTGATGAAATCATTTAAGATAATCATTAATTAAAATAAATACTTGATTAGAATTGGACTCACTGCTTCCTTATAGAGATTCAAAAGATCAAGAAATTTTATATTTTTATCGGTTTTGGCTAACAACCATCTTAGGATTCTTGGACAGGAAACTTCTTCCTGGTATTCACTTGTTGTCACAAATAAGGAATGGCTTCAAATGCCCAAGTCTATAACATAATGCCAGTAAATCAAAAGCATTATTGGATAAAAAAAATGATGAATCATATCATGATAAAAGAAATATTTACCATGAAGGCCCATAAAAAGCCATATAAGCTGACTGTCTTTAGCATCAATGGAGTCAACAAATATTGGACAGTCATTTTGAAGCTTTCATAACCCCAAGCACAGTTGTTAAATGCCTCAAGATCCTCGGGGAGATTTACTAAACCGGGGCTTATGTTGTTGTTAATGTGTCTGGCCCAAAGAATTTTATGTACAAACCAAACCAAGCACAATGATTGCTTGTGCTTCTTTGAGAGTCCTTTACCTTTCAATGCTTCTATCAAAATTTTATTTTTGAAGCTTCGACCAATAATGGACACTAGGTCCTCACGATCACTCAACTTACCTCTGCCTTTTTTGGGCGTACGAGGTGCTTTCTTTTGGGTTAGAGTAGGTATAACTTGAGAAGGAGAAGGAGGATAATATTTTAGTTTGGTAAATATGGCAAACTCCTTCCAACCAAAACAAACAGGCATGCCATAGTAATTTATCCACACCTCATCCATCTTGTCTTTGTTTTCATACATAAACCTATTCTTGAGAAGATCGTATACCATTTTTATCTGAAAATGAGCATTGTTGTCCTCCGAAAAATCAAGATATTGTCCAAAGCAGCTTTCCCTGAAATAAGCATCCAATTTTTGTTCTTGGAGTATTTTTTGAAGGAATCGAAAGATTTTCTCATGGCTGACTTAACCACAAAATCACCCGTTAAATCTGTGGCACCATCGCACTGCATTCTCACAGGATAACGATCAATGCTGAAGGTTTTGACCAACTCTTCGGTGGAAGGGCTATTAGCATTTGGATCATCTCTTTTGAGACATTCCTCCTCCTCGTGTTCATTATCTTCTGCTCTTGATTGATATAACGCTTGTAAAGCAAGCTCATAGAGTGGTGGATGTAGCCGAGCTCCTGCACTTGTTCCTTTACTTGGACTTGATTCGATTTCTTTTATTTTTGGATCCATATTATCTTAAATTAATAGGAACATAAAATAGATTATAATTGCTTAATGCATCATTAAAAAGGATAACAGTAAATCTACATGCACAATGGTAAAAAAAAAGTTCCAATAGATAATACATTTCTTGCACCAGGTATATTATCTGTTGCAACATATAACCGACCTGTTGCAACAGATGAGTAAATAGTTGAAACAATTAAAACAGATCTCTAATCTGTTTGACTCGGATGCAACGAATGAGTAAACCGTTGGAAACAATAAAAATAGATCACTAATCTGTTGCACCAGGTATGTTATCTGTTGCAAAATATAACCAACTGTTGCAACAGATGAGTAAATCGTTAGAAACCATAAAACAGATCACTAATCTGTTGCACCAGATATTTTATCTGATGCAACATATAACCAACCTATTGCAATGAATGAGTAATCCATTGGAAGCTATAAAAACATATCACTAATCTGTTGCACCAGGTTTGCTATCTATTGCAACATATAAATGACATGTTGCAATGGATGAGTAATCCGTTGGAAATAATAAAAATAGATCATTGATCTGTTGCACCAGGTATTTTATTTGTTGCAATATATAACTGACCTGTTGCAATGATGAGTAAAACTTTGGAGAAAATAAAAATAGATCACTGAACTGTTGAAACATATCACTCATCTATTGAAAAATGAGTTATCTGTTAGATCAATATTGTTTAGATTTCTTCCAAACATAACCATAAAAATAGATCACTAATCTGTTGCACCAGATTTGTTATTTATTGTAATATATAAATGACCTATTTCAATGGATGAGTAATCCATTGGAAATAATAAAAATAGATCACTGATCTGTTTCACCGAGTAATTTATCTGTTGCAACATATAACTGACTTGTTGCAATGGATGACTAAACCTTTGAAGAGAATAAAAACAGATCACTAAACTGTTGAAACATATCACTCATCTTTTGGAAAATGAGTTATCTATTGGATCAATATTGTTTAGATTTCTTCCAAACAGAAAAGTCGTCTATCACAACAGATGAATAATCTGTTAGATTGTTCATCTGTTACATCCATTTTAATCTGTTGCATTAGATATTAACATCTGCTGCATTAGATGTCTTCATCTATTGCATCAGATGTCTTCATTTGTTTCATCAGATGTCTTCAATTGTTGCATCATATGTTTCATCTGTTTCAACACCATTTTTTACAAGACAAACAACAAATCAACCCAACAATACCAACACATCACACACACACTAAGAACATCAACTGTGAACAAAAATAACAAACAAATTTGAATCAACAGTATGACAATAAGAAGAAGAAATGCCAGAAATTAGGGTTTTATTTGGTCCACATTTCAATACTAGAAGAGTACTTGGCTCAAGTTCCTCTGTTTCTTTATAATTTTTTACGTGTGAAAAAAGAAATGGGACAATGAAGAACTCGAAGTTGTTGTCGCCGGAGAAGTCTTCACGTCGATTGACGATTGGAAGTCAAAAGGGAACTCGCCCGACTATTTTTTGCCAGAGATTGAAGGGAGAATTTTGTAGAACTGTTGGTTGGGAGAGAGTTGAGAGAAACTGTTGAGAGACACTGGTTAATTTAGATTGAAGAGGGATGTGGGATAGGTTGATTTGTATTTTTGAAAAGATTAAAAAGTTTTAAAAAGACAATTAATTTAATTTTCAAATGATGTTTGACCCTTTAAGTTGGTCAATGTCTCCAATCCTTCATTCAAGACTTAAAAGACACCTTTCCTTCAATTTTCTCTTGT
>NC_061111.1:17118267-17132932 GCF_002878395.1 Capsicum annuum
TGCAACAGACAACTAATCTGGTGTAACAGATTATTTATCTGTTGCAATAGATTAGTAATTTGGTACAACAGATTAATAATCTGTTAAAACAAATAATTAATCTGGTGCAACAGATTATTAATTTGTTGCAATAGAATATCCATCTATGCGATTCATAGTATGGGCACCTAGAACCATAATTATGAATCCAACATGAGTCTACTGTTGCAACAGAAGATTTATCTAGTGCCACAGATGATGGATCTGTTTAAATAGATTTCTCTTATGTTGCATTCATGTTCGCGTGCTAGCTATTGTTGCAAAAACAGCACACTAGCAGTTACCCAGATGATAAATTCAACTAAAAAGCATAATTTGACTTACCAAAGTCTCCTCTCAAAGTAAATGCATAAGCTGAAGGTGATGTACGAAATAAAATTGACCTAAGAAATTGGTCAAAGAGCAGCAGTTGCGGTAACAACAACAACAATAATGGTCAACAAGAAGAATATGAAGATGATAATGAAGTATAAGATATTGATAATGAATCAGAAGATGATGAATAAAGTAGCAGCAACAATGAGCAACAAATATCGCGAAGAGAGAGAAAATAATAACGGATGAGGATAGAGAAAAACAGGTCTTTTTTTCCTTCGTTTCCCATTATATTAACCTACATTTGGATCAAAGTATAAATCTAAAAACTTGTGGGTTATTTTGAAATTTTCTGAACTTTATTAATCCATAATTAAGTAATTGTCACCTCCACTCAATTATTAAGACTTGTGTCACCTACACCTCATTTTAATTTTTTTTGTCACCTGTAGACCAAAACCCCAAGAGACAAACTCATTTTTTAAATGTCTCATGTGAACTTTTTCACTATCATCCTCAAATCTGAATATCTAGTATGAGACAATTAACTATGAAAACAATATTAAAAATAGATATTAAGATGACCAATCATGCTTTTATACCACAAGTTATGCGATTATCTCATTAAAAAATCAAAATAATAAAATAACATATTTTTATTTGACTTATATGATTTATAAAATTCAAGCACAAATGAAACTATAATAGCTTCTACTAAGTTAATCTCCACCCTTATAGTTAAGTGCCTCAAACCATCAACATAAGTTGTGGTGTAGTGGTGGGATTACTTCACCCTTAATCAGAGGTCTTGATTTCGAGCTTTAAATATGGAAAAAATTTAGTTGACCTCCAAAATAGGCCTTGCAGTATGCAATTCGAATTAGTCAATGCTTCAATACGGATACCGGACACCGGACATGAGTGGAGAAAAAATTACCTCAAACCACTATAAATACAAAAGTAAGTCACCTATACGGATACCGGACACTGAACATGAGTGGAGAAAAAAAATACCTTAAACCACTATAGATACAAATTTATCACTCTTTTTCATTTACTGATCACTTCTATACTCAACCAATTTGCTCTCTTTCTTTCCATAATCAAGCATATCCCCTTTAAGGTAACCTTTCTGAATCATCAACAATGGCTTCCTTAGAACTCTCTAAAGAGATACTAATGTGCACTACTCAACTTCTGCTTCTTTTTTCCTTTCTTCTAATAATGATCAAGAGTATTGATGTCACAACACGAGCCATGACGGGCATCTTAAACCATGAAGGCCCGAATGCCCCTATTCTATCTGGCAATCAAACATAATATTCATACAATGTAAAGAAATGCGGAAGATTAATAAATGGAAACATGGTCACTATTTAAATTTGACTGGACAATACGAAATGAAGTTCATAAAATTCAAAGTACATGACTCTGATCTGCGAAATCTCTACTAACTAAAAAAATCATCTGTCTAAACTCTGGGACAAGGACATGAGTCGAACCATTAATTAAAATAACATAACCATGAAAATTTTCGTAACCAGGCCTTCTGAAGTATGGGAGGATCATCAGTTACCACTTCTGTCAAGTCCATCTATGGCTTAACGGGACCCCGATACTGAGCCTCAGATCCTTAAATATAGGGGCCAATACAATTGTACTAGTATGCAGAGCAATTCAAACTAATATATCTATATTTAACATAAGTGAGAGAAATTCATAAAACATATTAGATATAATATATGAAAATACATAGGCACACTTTAAAAGACTTTAAACAATTCTTTGAAATCAGAACTCATTCTTTGTCTTACTTCTGAGCTAGGTGGTACACCCTACAATCTGTAATTTCAGGGGCTCTATGGAACCCACCCTTGACTTGAAGGTCAATCCCCCAATCCAAGTTTTTCCGCCAGGATTAGAGTATCAATAAGGGGGACATGCAAGATCACACAGTAGGGTGCCGAAATCCCCAATCAAATTAACATGTCATGGTACTCTACAAGATCACAAAGCAGGGCTCATAACTATAGTCCCAATTTGGGATAACATGAATCAAGGTACACAAGATCACAAAGCATGGTACCATAACCTCGTGTCAGCAAATCACGGTTTCTAGCATTGAGTCTTTCAACTCATACTTTCTTTGGATAACTACCTAACTTTCTTTAAGCCCAATTTATTCTATTCTAAACATGTATTTTTCTGAAATCAAATTCTGAAAATATGAGTAAAATCTATATTTTAGTCTATTCTGAATCTGCTATGGCATTCATCTGCTCTGATATCGTCATACCAAGACTTGCAAGTCGTATCTCTAAGTCATACATTATCATGTTACAGTCTTCTCTTTCAAAATCTTATGTTCAGACCACCAAACTATTCAAACAATATATGAGGATGTGTATAGTGAAATTCATGAAAACTTAGGCAAAGATTCTCGATTTCAATTTACAAACACATGGTGGTCAAGTAATAAACCATGAAATCACTTTAAATCATCTCTTTCATTTATGTGATTAAGAAAACTCTCTCTCTCTTCAAGTTATCATCAAAGTCAAGCCAACAAATAATAGCAAAGACATTTATATCATACTACTCGACATGCAATTAAATAATTCATAACTAGAGAGGGAGTATAAATCTTTATGCTCTCGATTCAAGTATTAAAACTCAAACACCATGTATATATATATGTGTGTGTGTGTGTGTACAAAAATGGAATTTAAGGGGGAGGGCTCAAGACCAAATCATTATCATCAAAAAAAATTCACAATGCATATTTGTTATTGTATGTTCAAACCCCTCGAAAATATATGAATTATCAACATTCAAATTATTATTAAAAAGGTTGCACCATGCCCATGTAGTTTAGGAAAACCCCACGTACCTTAATCGATGAAGAATTCGCAAAAAAGTTGATCCCTTGAGCTCGAATGTTTTGCCCTAAGTTATTTTTTTTCTCTTATGGTGTTCTTAGAAGATGGATTAGGGATTTTAAGAGAGTTAAAACGTTACTAATAACCTTAATTTCATTTAAGGATGATTAGGGACGGTTTTGAAATGTAAAAAGACTTGGTTACGCTTAAAATGACTTTAAAACGAAGTATTTACGTCGTTGGGCCATAGGGTATGCGAGGCATTGCCTATAGCCTAAGCTAGGTTGTGTCGTGCATTGCCCATCGCCTAAAATAGGCTAGGCGTCTCATTTCCCATCACCTAATCTAGGATGGGCGGTGCATTGCCCATGGCACAACATTTACAGTAGCCTTAGGCGATTGCTAGGCGATACACTCCACTTTGCAAAGTCATAACTTTTCGCTCGGGTATTGGATTGAGGCAAAATTGGTATCACTGGAAAGAAGACTCGAAGGAATTTCATTTGACATATAGTAGGCACTCTAACTCGTCATATTCTAGGATTTATAGTCGATGGAATTTGACCCATGTTGAAACATCCACTAAAACTTAATCGATAGAAATGTTTTCAACTCGTCTTAGAGTTAGGAGATTCTTGTGACCGCAATTCATATTCAAAGGTATTCCCACACTATAGGAGTGATCACCACACATATATTAACACAGAATCATTTAGTTAGGATCTATACACATAGGAACGATGGTCTAAATTCTAAATCAAATGTACGGGGTGTTATATTATCTCCCCTATGGGATCATTCGTTCCTGAATGATGGGTAGGGACTTCTTGAAGCTCTAAAAGTGTAGAATAAAGAACTTAATATTGCATTAAATAGTTTTCCTCAGCAAAATATGCAAAGACATCACACGATCTTCATGATAACCCCTAGGGAAACGGGTAACCACGAAACGTGGGATAATGAAACTTGACATTGACATGATCTTAGCATGTGTTTTATGGCACATGATCAAAACATTGTAAGACATGAATTTTCCTAAGATTCCTCATCCTGATTAAGATTGGTAAAAGATATGAGATAAGATTCTCATAGGACATAAGAATATTAGCATTCTCTATCTTACAAGATACAACGAAATGAATTAAGCTTGAGATACTACTTGTCTACACCCCAAATAATAAATTACAAGCCTCATCATTTCCAACTAACAATTCTCCCAATACATCTCCAACCACACGAGTTTGAGTCCCACTGTGTAATACTCATATGTCGAAGCTTAACTTGGAGAAAAAGGGTGCTAGTTTAAGCTATGGGACTCCATACTCTGCATCCCTTTAAAAAGATTACTTCACCTTATCACTACCATTAATCACCCTTAATTTTTTTAGATTCAGTAAATATAACCACATAGTGCATGGGTTGCTTTCAACAAACATAATATTCAAGCCTATCATTACTTTACCTACTTCATGGATTCCCCTCTAAGACCAACAAATTCAATCATTCTCATAATGATTTTCACCATATATCTCTTTCCTAACCATTCCACATAATGAAAGTTCATTTTCTTTTTCCCCCTTCTCCTACAACCTTAGCTCAAGAAATTACTTTAAACTTTTCACCTTTAAGAATAGCTACTTCCTAACCTAAGACATCTCCATGCTTCCACAACCACCAACATACTAAAATACGGAGGGTCATTGAGGGACCCGAGTACAAGCATCATGAATGAAAGTAACACTATTAGACCACAACTTATAGTTATTGTACTACTCAAGGAGGGACATGAAATGAAGATACGATAGAATAGTCACGAAGTGCTTCATATATCAAGTGTCTGGATCATAAATAAAGAGTCATTCAGCATAAACACAATACAACATGATTTCTTAGGACAGACTACAGTGAGAAACATGGGTGCTTACATCATGAGTCGTATAACATAAGTTTGGAATTCATATAGTCAATGATTGAGACAAGGACTTCTACTCGAAGCTATCGCTTCTCATTTTAAGAGTGAAATAGTCATGAGTTCGCACAAATTTAACATTTTGAATAATCACGATATAAAATGAATCGGTAATGTATAGAGAATATAGTTTCTGAGAACCAAGAATTATAGGAGACATGGATTTTAATGGATTATGAGCAACATAACTTAGAGCTTGGATACTTGGAATATTAGATCACTGAGGGACATTATTGCTTCTATTTTGGAGGTCGAAACAAGACACGAGTTACATAAAGTGCTCCAACCTTAGATAGAGGCCGTACTTAAGTACATAAGACATTGGTAGGTGTTAATTCAAACCAAAGTAGGAGGAGCTTTATTGAATTAGAATTGATTTATCAAGCCTCTTACTTGATACCACAAGAAAATTTGGGAACTACATTAATCTATCTTCTCCCCCTTAGATCAAAGTTACATTCCTAAATTTTCAGTTATAACTTCACACAAAAATCTATAGCCACAACTCTCAACACAAAAAGGTATCTTACCATATGCATAAGCGCTAAACTCTCTCTAATAAACTATACTCTGAAGGCCTCGCTTTTCGAAAGTGTTACTCTTGGCTTTCGCTAGCCTCTATAGCCATCACTCTTCAACTCCCACTCTCATGAGCACACACCTCCACACACTTTATCATATAAGTTACCAACCTAAACTATTTTAAATATTCCATTAAGTTACTAATTCCTTCCCACAAAACACGCATTAACAATCTTAAGCTACTATTTCCACCACTATCATCCATATCTTATTTTCTAAAAACACCAATTATATGAAGCATGCCAATATATACACATTACAGAAGAGAATCTATAACTTACCCGTAACAACATCTGGTGAGGTTTTTGTATCCTAGTGGTTAGATAAGGCATATAACCAATTGCAACCACCAGCAGTAGCTGAATTAGTACCCTTAGAAGGAGGGGTTGTAGATACGGTTTGGGACTTAGCTACCCCTATATTCCCTCCAGCTGAAGGACGGTTTCCTTGAATATTTCCAACTTGACCATAAGAGTAGCAAGTCCATTTCTCAAAATAACACTTTCATTGATGGTTTCTCCCATAAATACTACAACGAGGAAGCGATCTAGCGGGATGGGTCACACTTTTCTGGGATTGGGTGACACGAGCCCCAGGCCTATCTCCTGACAGGAGCCACTATACACCCGAAGGCCTGGGCATAGTTTTACCTGCTAAAGACTGAGAATTACTCCAAAACTTTTTCTTCGACCACTTGTTACCCCAATTATTACCACCCTAATGTTGACTGTTGTTCTGGTCTGTAGACCTGGCTCTCTTGTCCTGCCTGTCTTTCTCCCTTGCCTTTGCCAGCCTTTTCTTCTACTCCTCAATCTGTTGCATATGAATGGACAACCTGGAGAAATCCATGTCTCTATTCAGCATTGCTACTTTACACTCCAACACCAGATCATCCGAGATACCGGATGCAAACTACCTCATGCGGGCTCTTATATTACCCGCCAATTCTGGTGCATAACGGGATAACTGGTTGAATTTCAATGTGTACTCCTTGACACTCATTTTCCCCTATTTCAAGTTCATAAAATCTTTGGCCTTTGACTCCCTCAATTCTTAAGGAAAGAAAAACCTCCACAAACTTACCCCATACTGAAGGCTCAGCATATCTATCCTTTGAATCCTCCCATTCATTATACCATTGACTTGTCATATCTTTCAACTGATAAGCCACCAGTTCAACCCTCTTGACTTCATTCGCATGCATAACCCAAAAAAAATTCTCTAGCTCATCAATGAACCCTTGGGGATCCTTCTCAACCTTATTTCCCGTAAACTTGGGTGCGTTCAGCCTCATGAATTGACCAACCCATGTAATCTTTGATGAACCTAACACAGACCCCATATCTTCAAACTAACGGGCCTAAGAAGCTGCTAGCTAAGCTATCATATGAATCAACTATCAAAACTCAGCATTACATACCTCTCTCTTGGTATTTTAAGTACGATTGACTCTAGATTGAGGAGCCTGAGGTGGACTAGTCTGCAAAAGAGGGACTCCCAGAGTAGCAACAATCTCAGAAGTATGAGCTCTATTACGAGTTTGCATCCTATGGGTAGGGCGGACATCCTCCGCCTGAGCATTCTGTTCGTTGGATCTACAGGGAGGCATGATCACTTCTGAAATACATGAACTTATGGATTAGAGTACATACAAACTCTACGGCATGAACTAAATCATGAAGAAAGAAAGACATTCCTAAATGCCTTGTAGACTCCTGTTTATAAATGTGGTGTGCTACATACCCATAAATAGAACTCTACCCGACGTGATTTCACAGACACCCAGGGACCATGAACCGTGCCCTGATACCAAGTTTGTCATGACCCTGGCCGTGATGGGAATCCCAAACCATGAAGGCCCGAGTGCCCCTATTCTATCTGGAAATCATACACAATGTTCATACAATACAAACAAATGTGGAAGATTAATAAATAGAAACATGGACACTATTTAAATTCGATTGGATAATACGAAATGAAGTTCATAACATTCAAAATACATGACTCTGATCTGCGAAATCTCTGCTAACTAAAAATATCATCTGTCTAAACTCTGGGACAAGGCCCCCAGTCGGACTATGAATCAAAATAACATAATCATGACAAGTTTCATAACTAGGCCTTCCAAAGTAAGGAAGGCTCACTAGCTTCAACTTCTGTCCAGTCAATCTACTGCTTAATGGGACCCCAGGACTGAGCCTCAGATCCTTAAATATAGGAGTCAATACAATTGTGCTAGTACGCTGAGTAATCTAAAATAATGTATCTATATTTAACATAAGTGAGAGCAATTCATAAAACATTTTAGATATAATATATGAAAACACATGGGCATACTTTAAAAGACTTTGAACAATTCTTTGAAATCATAACTCACTTCTTGTCTTACTTCTGAGCTAGGTGGTACACCATACAATTTGTAATTTCACGGGCTATATGGAATTCACCCTTGACTTGGCGGCCAAGCCTCCAATCCAAATTTGCCGCTAGGATTGGAGTATCAATAAAGGGGACACGCAAGATCACACAGCAGGGTGCCGAAATCCCCAATGAAATTAGCGTGTCAAGGTACTGTACAAGATCACAAAGCAGGGCTCCTAATGATAGTCCCAATTTGGGATGGCATGAATCAAGGTACACAAGATCACAAAGCATGGTACCATAACCTCGTGTCGGCAAATCACGATTTCTAGCTTTAAGTCTTTCAAATCGTACTTTCTTCAGGTAACCACCTAACTCTATTTAAGCCCATTTTCGTTTGTTCTAAACATGCATCTTTCTGAAATCAAATTCTAAAAATCTGAGTAAAATCTGTATTTTAGTCTATTCTGAATCTACTATGGCATTCATCTGCTTTGGTATCATCATACTAAGACTTGCAAGTCGTATCTCTACATCATACATTATGATGTTATAGTCTGCTCTTTCAAAACCTTGTTCTGATCACCAAACTATTCAAACAATATATGAAAATGCGTATAGTGAAATTCATGAAAACTTAGGCAAAGATTCTCAATTTTAATTCACAAACATGTGGTGGTCAAGTAATAAACCATGAAATCACTTTAAATCATCTCTTTCATTTATGTGATTAAGGAAACGCCCTCTCTTTAAGTTATCATCAAAATCAAGCCAACAAATAATAGTAAAGACATTTATATCATACTACTCGACATGCAATCAAATAATTCATACCTAGAGAGGGAGTATAAATCTTCATGCTCTTGATTCAAGTATCAAAACTCAAACACCATGTGTGTGTGTGTATATATGAATGAAAATTGAATTTAAGGGGGAGGTCTCAAGACCAAATCATTATCATCAAAAAAATTCACAATGCATATTTGTTATTGTAAGTTCAAACCCCTCGAAAATATATGAATTATCAACATTCAAAATATTATTAAAAAGGTTTCACCATGCACATATAGTTTAGGAAAACCCCACGTACCTTAATCGATGAAGAATTCGCGAAAAAGCTGATCCCTTGAGCTTGAATATTTAGCCCTAAGTTGTGTTTTTTTTCTCTTATGGTGTTCTTGGAAGATGGATTAGAGACTTTAAGAGAGTTAAGACCTTACTAATAACCTTAATTTTGTTTAAGGATGATAAGGGACGGTTTTGGAATGTAAAAAGACTTGGTTGCCCTTAAAATGACTTAAAAACGAAGTATTTACGCCGTTGGGCCATAGGGCATGCGAGGCATTGCCTATAGCCTAAGCTAGGTTGTGTCCATCGCCTAAAATAGGCTGGGCATCGCATTTCCCATCGCCTAAACTTGGTTGGGCGATGCATTTCCCATGGCACAACATTTCCAGTAGCCTTAGGCGATTGCTAGGCGACACACTCCACTTTGCAAAGTCATAACTTTTCGCTCGGGTATCGATTAAAGGCAAAATTAATATTGTTGGAAAGAATACTCAAAGACCTTTCATTTGACATATAGTAGGCCCTCTAACTCGTCATATTTTAGGAGTTATAGTCAATAGAAGTTGACCCACGTTGAAACATCCACTAAAACTTGATCCAGAGAAATGCTTTCTACTCGTCTTAGAGTTAGGGGATTCTTGTGACCTCAATTTAGAGTTAGGGGATTCTTGTGACCTCAATTCACATTCAAAGGTATTCCCACACTATAGGAGTGATCACCACACATATATTAACACAAAATCATTTAGTTCGGATCTATACGCATAGAAACGATGGTCTAAATTCTAGAGCGAAAATACAGAGTGTTACAATTGATTAGTTATAAAAATCAAAAACTAACTAGATCTCTTCCTTATTCCTTGTGCCAACCATTCACCTATCTTTTGTACTAGAGAAAATCATAAATCTGAAATTAACAGAATAGGCAAATAAAAAGCATTATATTTAATTTTTATATCTGTATAATCTTCTCATGCAAAAGAGAACATATTTTTTTTCAAGAAAGTAAAAGACAATGATCACCTATAGTAGATAGTATTTATTCACTAAAATCTTGTGAATTAACTTTTCTATTTTTTTGTGGGAATTTAAATGTTGATGATGAGAAGGTGAAAGTGAAAGGAGGAGAAGAGTGTACCAATGATGGCGCTGTTGATCACATAATATGAGATTCAAACTTTAGTAATTTGTTTTTTGACTATTATTTTTCTCTCTTACATGTTTTGATACACTAAATTTATTTACTTAAACTTAAAGTTATATTTTGTGTAATCTTTTCTCTCAGTTAAGCTCATTAAGCCTTTAATTTGCTCCAACCAAATTAACCCGTTGATTCCCCCCCCCCCCCCCCCCCCCCAAAAAAAAAAAAAACACGCACACACCCTTACATGCCAATTGTTTAGTATGTTAAGCCACTTCATCTTAAAAGAAAAGAAACTTTCCAATCGATATATAAATTATTAAATCAGATTACACGAGCTAAATGGTGTTTGAACAACAATACACCTTTTTTATTGATTGTGTAAGTATATAAAAAGAAAATTGAAATGATCAAGCCTGAACTATTTTACCCCTTTAATTTGTCTTAAATATTTAAATTCTTTCCTATATCTTGCTGCTCTTTTACAAATTACTCAAACTAACCAAGTTATAAAATCTTAATTATGCAAAGTGAATAAAAAGAAAGAAAAGACTAATTATACCCATGATGCTTTAATTATTTAATATAGAGTCAATATTAAAAGTGAGTCCACTTTCAAACTTAGTCAAGACTTCCAACAGATTAAAACATATTAAAATAAGTGAAATGTTTCATGTGTCAAAATCAAAGCCACCATGCATTTTAGAGATAAGATGAATACAGAAAGGGACCCTCAATATTCGGTTTCATGTTATTGTATATTTAACACAGAAAATTAAGGGTAATTAATTCAATAGACTTCATCAAAAAATTATAATATATACGCACATATATATAGTGGAATTATTTTTATACATATATACGCTCTTGAGTGAAACACCAAATCTTAAATACTTTTAACAAAATTTTTGTTTTTGCCACCACCTCTTTCACTCTTTAGTTAGGTCCAAACATTGTTTTGAAAAGAGTTTTAATCATATGAAATGTAGGTTAAATATTTATAATTGGACCACTTATTGATATATAACTACAATTAATGTTTAATATAAGTATAAATCTTAATTAATAATATTTTGACAATTAACTAGATAAGATGTTACTACACATTGCATGTTAATTGCATTCAACGATCTTATCTAATAAGTTTTATAATGTTTGTGTATACTTTGACTTAAATTTGTATGGACACGTATATTGAGTAACTTAAACCTAAAAGTTAGCTTAAAAGGTTAAAATGGTTCAAGTCATGCTAAAGAAACCCTCCATTTCTTATAGGGCCAAGTGGACTCCTCACTCCACTCACGCTCAAGATTGAACATCTTATGTGTGGACAAATTAATATGGGAATTCAACATTGAAAATGATAATTGGAATAAAATATGCTTTGGTACCGTAATAAAATATGTATATCTTATTTAAAAGTGTAAATTATCAAAAAAATATCATTATTTACTTAATTATTTGCTCAATAAAATTCAAAAACATAAGTCTGTATAAATACAAATGTATCTTCACTTTCATTTACTCACTTCTGTACTCACAATCAATTTGCTCTCTTTCTTTCCATCGTCAAGTATATCTCCTTTGAAGCTTCTATACTCAACTAATTTGCTCTCTTTCTTTCCATCATTAAGCATATCCCCTGTGAAATAATCTTTTTGAATCATCAACAATGGCTTTCTTGGAACTCTCCAAAGAGGTACTATTTTGCACTCTTCATCTTCTACTTCTCTTTTTCTTTCTTTCTTGTGATGATCAAGAGTTTTAACTAATTATAAAAATAAAGAATGAATTAGCTCTCTTCCTTACTCTTAGTGCCAACCATTCACATATCTTTAGTTCTAGAGAAAAAACATAAATTTGAAATTAACAGAAAAGGCACATAAAAAACATTAGATTTACTTTTTTTAATGTCAATATATATATATATATATATAAAATTAAATTTGTAAAAGAAATGGATCTAGAGCATTACATAACTCTCAAAGTTCATTTAAGAGGTAACGGCTATCCAATTCAGAATAAAGAGACAAACTGATTTTTTAAATGGGCTCATGTGAACTTTTTCACTATCATCCTCAAAACTGAATATCTAGTACATAGACAATTTATTATGAAAACAATATCAAAAATAAAAATTGAGATGACCAATCATGCTTTGATACCACAATGAGTTATGCGATTATCTCATTAGAAAAACTTAAAATAATAAAATAATATATTTTTATTTATTTAATTATATTCCTTATAAAATTCAAGCGCAGATGAAACAATTATAGCTTCTACCAAGTTAATCTCCACCCTTATAGTTAAGTGCCTCAAACCATTAACATGAGTTGGGGTGTAGTGGTGGAACTATTTCATCCTTAATCAGAGAGCTTGAGTTCAAGTTTTAAATGTGGAGAAAATTTTGTTGGCCTCCAAAATAGGTCCTGCAGTACGCGTTTCGAATTAATCAAGGCTCCAATACGGATATCGGACACTAGACATGAGTGGAGAAAAAAATATCTCAAACCACTATAAATACAAATGTAAGACTCCTATACGGATACCAGACACCGTACATGAATGGAGGAAAAAAAATCTCAAACCATTATAAATATAAATGTATCACTCTTTTTCATTTACTGATCACTTCTACACTCAACCAATTTGCTCTCTTTCTTTCCATCATCAAGAATATCCCCTTTAAAGTAATCTTTTTGAATCATCAACAATGGCTTCCTTAAAACACTCTAAAGAGGTACTAATTTGCACTCTTCAACTTCTACTTCTTTTTTCTTTTCTTTCTAGTAATGATCAAGAGTATTGATTAGTTATAAAAATCAAGAACTAACTAGCTCTCTTCCTTATTCCAGTACCAACCATTCACCTATCTTTAGTTCTAGAGAAGAACATAAATCTGAAATTAACAGAAAAGGCACATAAAAAGCATTAGATTTTATTTTTATAAATGTATAATCTTCTCATGCAAAGAGTGTTAGGATGTACTATTAACTATGTAATTTGTGTTATAATATTATATTTTCATTCCATGTAAAGACTATTTATTATATTAATAAAATCTTTATTTGAATAGATCATTGTGTTAACATGTGTGTCCTTTGCTTATATAGTAGACAAGTTTGTGTATGGAGTATTCTAACTCATGCACGGAAGATTAAAATTGTCGGTTCTTATAAATAATAAATTAATGTTCACAATCAAAGATGAGGTAGGACAAACATCTTGATGATTGTAGCACAAGATTAAATATAATTTGATCTTAATTATGGGAGTGGTAATATTCCAACTTCTTGTGCTAGTACATTTCGTATGTATTGAACGGACCAATTAGAGATATTCGTTTATGCTCTGAATATTAATAAACGATTTCTCTAGTCCAATACATGTCCTTATTCTCTTAATCTTGATATAATTATTATGATTTATGTGGTTGTTTTGTCGTTTTAATCTATTAAAAGGTGATACTCTTTTGTGAGTCAACATATTCCTAATATGCTGGATGATGATAAATCACTTAGTGAAATATTAATTAGTTGATAGAACCATATCTCGAACTTGAGATGGAAGACACCCTTTTATGGTTGCTTATAAGTTTTCTCGTGAAAACCCTGTAGGTGGATTTTGTATCCGTCATGTGAAATAAGTTAAGCATTATAAATAAATGATTAAATTAATCAATGAGTTAAATTATTCAGAGAAATTAATTTAATGAGTAAATGCATAATTACCCCCCTGTTATTGGCCGAGATTTTTAAAAAAACATCTAAACTTTGAATTCGACCTATCACCCCACGATTCTTACTTAATCCATTGCAAACACACCATTTTTCGCTGAATCTCAGTCACAACAAGAGAGTGAACACACACACACCAATCAGGTGCTGCCACGTGTCAAATACGTTTAATTTATATTTTTTTATTTTTTAATAAAATTTTACTTTTTATTTAATTTAATACCCCACCCCACCCTATCCAACAACTCCCCCCGCGCCCCCCCGTGTCCAGTTCCTCCATTAAAATGGAGCTTTACAATCTCCATTTTAATGGAGCTTTAAGCTCCATTTTTTTTTGTTTAAATCAATTAAAAAATAATTTTATGATTGAATTGAGTTTTAAGGATAGTTAAATGATTGGATTGAGTTTTAAAGATAGTTAAGTGAGCTTTAATGAAGGAGATTTAATGGAGTTTTAAAGATATTTTTTTTAAAAAAAAAAAAAACTTCAATAGAGCTTGATGATGTTGCTCTAATTGATGTTGTTGTTGTTGTAATTGATGTTTTTATTGTTGTAATTGATGTTCTTGTT
>NC_061111.1:17135932-17146249 GCF_002878395.1 Capsicum annuum
TTTTCTATTTTTAGTTTGAACAAATAAAATGAAATAAAAAGGATGATAATTGTGGGAAACGGTGAGTTAAGTAATAAATGTAGGCCAGCTATCAGATGGGAAAATGCCAAGAGCTATAAGAGCAAAGTCCACTTTTACAAGTAAATTACTAAGGACACTTGTCAAAATATTATTTTCTTTCAATTGACAGCTAGATATATACGTATACAAAGCTTGTATTTATATGACATTTTGGGAGGTTGGGGGATGAAGGGTTGAGAGTGTAAGAACAGATTTTATAACCTAAACAATCTAATACATATAATCTTAACAATTATTCAAAAACGTTAAACTTAATGATTTTTACATACATATAATAATAGTAATTTAGTAATAACACTTACCTGAATTCTTCATTATTTTTCTTGTTGACAGATATTAGCGGAAGCACACTTTACTTTATGTTTCTCTCTCTTTATCCTTTTATACTATAGGGAATAGACAGTTAAGTTTTTCACGTTCCATCAATGTGATTGTGGGATATAATAATTATCCCACTAATAACAATAATTATCCTACTAGGAGTCAGTAATTATCCTACTAACAGATTAGTCAGTAGTTTAATCCTACTAGGTAACTTCCTCATAGAGATTTAGGATTTAACTTATTCAATTATTATTAAACCAGTAAGTAAATTAATTATGTGGGCCATAGAAATTTGCATTCTCCCACTTGGCACACACAATGTTAATTTCGTGGTTTAATATGTACGTCAATCATGTGCACAATTAATGTTAAATCCAACATCATTTCTCATCGTTAAATAAATCAACTAAAATGAGTCATGGCAGTTGTATGTCACTTTACCTAACGTAGCTCCTTCCATGTACTACAATATTAGTCTATTACCTAATATAATCTTTCAAATACATAATGAGTCCAACGATAATACTTAGAATCCTTTATCTAAGTCAGAACCTGTCATCATCATTCACAATACTATGTATACAATAGAAAACAAGTAACAACAGAAACATATATAACTTGAGCTCAAAGTGTCAATTACATAAACGTAATAAAGTCTTTACATGAAATTATTCATTGCTATCAATAAGATCCATCCTTTCATCATGTTCAACAAATGTTTTGGGCGGTAATCCTTTCGTCAAAGGATCAACAATCATAAGTTTAGTGCTAATATGTTCAATTGACACTTTATGTTTCTGGACTTCTTCTTTAACCGAAAAGTATTTCAATTCCATATGCTTAGCACCTTTCGAATACTTATCATTTTTAGAGAAGAAAACTACGGCAGTATTATCATAATAAATTTTCAGTGGCTTGGCTATATTGTCGACTAGTCAAGTCCTTAAATAAAATTCCGTAGCCAATTAGCATGGACTATAACAAACTGCTTCGCACTCTTCCAGGATATTCTCCTCCAGCTAACAGAAACAAACATCCAAATATGAATTTTCTTGTATCCACACAACCAACATAATCTGAATCTGAATATCCAACCACATCTAGATGATCAGATCTTCTATAAGTAAGCATATGATCTTTCATTCCTTGTAAGTATCGCAACACTTTCTTTGTAGTCTCCCAGTGATCCATTCCAGGATTATTTTGATATCGGCCCAGCATTCTGACAGCAAAACTGATGTCTGGTTTTGTACATGTTTGGGCATACATAAGACTCCCAACTATTGATGCATAAGGAATATCTTTCATTTGCTTTCATTCCAAGTCATTCTTTGGACATTGATTGAGACTAAACTTATCTCCTTTTCTGAATTGGAACGGGACTTGATGAGCATTTTTTCATTCTAAATATCTCTAGTACTTTATTAATATAGGTTTTCTGAGACAATCCTAACAATCCTTGTGATCTATCTCGAAATATTTCTTTTCTAATCACATAGGATGCCTAACCCATATCTTTAATTTTAAAGTTATTAGATATTACTTGGTGTTATGCAACAAACCAAGATCATTAGTAGCTAACAAGATGTCATCAACATATAAGACTAACATAATAAACTTACTCCTACTGACCTTCAGATATATACACCGATCAACAGTGTTTTCTTTAAATCCAAAGGTGACAATCGTTTTATTAAACTTAAGATACTATTATCGGGAAGCTTGCTTAAGTCCGTATATTGACTTCTTAAGTTTACACACCATGTGTTCCTTTCCTTTAATAGAAAATCCCTCAGGTTGATCCATATAAACTTCTTCCTCCAAATTTCCATTCAGAAAGGCTGTTTTCACATCCATTTGATGTAGCTCTAAGTCATAATGAGCTACCAAGGCCATTATAATTTTGAGTGAATCTTTTCTAGAGATAGGTGAAAACGTCTCTTTATAGTCAATGTCATCCTTTTGAGTGAAACCTTTGGCAGCAAGTCTGGCCTTGTGACGTTCGATGTTACCAGTTGAGTCACGTTTGGTCTTAAAGACCCATTTACACCCAACTCTTTTGCAACCTTTTGATAATTCAACAAGGTCCCAAACTTTATTCTGCTCCATATATTTTAATTTATCTTGTATAGTATTTATCCATTTATCAGAATTGTTTCTTTCAATGGCTTGTGAAAATAAAACTGGATCATCATCAATTCCCAAGTCAGTTTCTGACTCATGTAGATATACCAAATAATCATCAAAAATAGTAGATCTTCTTTGTCTTTGAGATCTTCTTGATGCTACTTCTTGTGGTTCATCTACTACAGGTTCATTGATTATGGCTTCGTTAGGAACATTAATTTGTTGTTCTTGTTGATTACTTTGTTGTGCAACAACTTTAGGAACAACAAATTTAAAAGAAGTACAGGGTAGAGGAATTCGCATCCTAACTTCTTTAATTTCCACATTACGTGGTCTTCACTCCCACTAACTTTGTCATTCTCAATGAACCTAGCATTTCCAGTTTCAACTATTCTCGTACTATGATTAGGACAATAAAATTTATACCCCTTTGATTTTTCTGGATAACCAATGAAGAAACCACTGATTGTTCTTGAATCCATTTTCTTTTCTTGTGGATTGTACATTCTAACTTCTGTCGGGCAACCCCAAACATGCAGGTGCCTTAAACTAAGTTTCCTACCAGTACATAATTCAAAAGGTGTCTTTGGAACTGCTTTACTAGGAACCTTATTTAGCAAGTAAACGACAGTCCTTAAAGCATACATCCATAAAGAAGGAGGTAAAGATGAATTACTTAACATACTCCTAACCATATCGATTAATGCACGATTATGCCTTAACATACTTCTAACCATATCGATTATGCACGATTTTGTTATGGTGTGCCAGTCATTGTGTATTGAGCACATATGCCATGCTTTTCAGCGAATTTAGCAAATAAACCTGGGTGTTGTCCACTTTCATCATATCTTCCATAATATTCACCACCTCTATCAGACCTGATTATTTTCACCTTTCTATCTAGTGGTCTTTCAACCTCAGTAATAAATACCTCTAAGGCATTAATCGGTTGAGATTTTTCAAGCAACAAATAGATATATCTATAACGTGAAAAGTCATCAATAAAAGTTATAAAATATTTTTCTTTATTGAAATATGTGATATCAAAAGGACCATATATATCGGTGTGTATAATTTCAAGAAGATGCGTGCTTCTTGTGGATCCTTTTTTGTGTGTCTTGTTTGTTTTCCTTGAATACAATCTACACAAATGTTAAGGTCAGTAAAATCTAAATCTGAAAGAATTTCATTCTTAACTAATCTTTCCTGTCTTTCTTTAGATATGTGGCCTAAACGTTTATGCCACAAGTAAGCAGATTGTTCATTCACCAAAATTCATTTGCTTCCAACATTATGATGCGGAGTTAAGAGTGTCTTGGCAAACAGATTATCAAGATTTAATTTGTATAATTTATCACAAAGAGTACCAGTACAAATGAGATAATCATGTTTAAACAAACTAAAACATCCATTACCAAAATTAAAGGAATATCCAGTCTTATCTAACTTAGACAAAGAAACTAAATTTCTCAAAAGAGAAGAAACGTAATAAGTTTAAACTAAACCTAAGTGATGCCTAATATCAAGAATCAGACGAAAGTCCCGACAGCTTCAACTGGAGCCTTCACTCAATTCCCCGTGTAAATAAATCTTTCATTCTTTTTTATGGTTTGGATAGTAAGGAATCCCTGCATAGTATTAGAAACATGAACAGTACAACCAGAGTCAATCCACCAAGTATTATAAGGAACTTCAGTTAAATTTGATTCGAGACATGTGAAAACACAAGGCTTACCTTTCTTCTCAAACCATGCCTTATGTTTCAGGCAATCTTTTTAAAAGTGTTTAGATTTTCCACAGAAATAACACTTTCCATTCTTGTTTCCTTTCTTACGTACTTGAGATAAGGACTCGTTAACATTAAGTTGTTTTTGTTGTCCCTTACCATGCTTCTTTCCTTTCTATGTTCCTTAATTCTTCAACCTTGTTTTCTCTTGAACTAGAATACCATGTAATTTATGCACATTCCATTTATCTTTCATGGTGTTGTTAGGTTGTGGAGTCTGATTAATATGTGACGTACTGTTATATATTAATGTTTCATTTATTCTCATTTCTCTGTGTAACTGTACATACTCTGAGTTATTAATATAAATAGCTTATTTGCCATGGTGTTTACTCACGGTTGTTACCACTTAATTCATTCTCACTTATCTCTCTCTCAAGAACTTTCTCTTTAGTATTTCTTTATCCTCTCCATAGATTTAAAGTGTGTGCATGCAAATCAACCGTAACAACTGGTATCAGATCTTGGGAGATTCATCACGATCATTGAAGATGGAAGGATTAAAGTTTGGAATCGAAAAGTTTGATAGATCCAATTTTGATTTTTGGAAGATGCAGATCGAGGACTATCTATACCAGAAAGATCTTCACGAACCCTTAACTGGGGTGAAGCCGGAGTCCATGACAGAGGAGAAGTGGAAGCTCAAGGATCGGTAGGCTCTAGGGCTGATCCGGTTAACTTTGTTGAGAAATGTGGAGTTCAACATCATCAAGGAGAAAACCACATCTGATCTGTTAAAGGTACTATCAAATATGTACAAAAAACTATCTGCAATGAACAAGGTATATTTGATGCATAGATTTTTCAATTTACAGATGTCTGAGAATGGATCTGTTGCTGATCATATAAATGAGTTCAATATGATTGTTAGTCAACTGTGTTCTATGGATATTAATTTTGAAGATGAAATTAAAACATTGATTTTGATGTCATCTCTGCCTGAGTCTTGAGATACTATTGTTGCTGCGATTAGTAGTTCCCGTGGATCTGAAAAACTGAAGTTTGATGAAATCTAAGATGTAGTTCTTAGCGAAAACATTCGCAAATAAGAAATTAGGGAGTCATATGGTAGTGCTCTCAGTGTTGACCAAAGGGGGAGAGACCAATCGAAGGGTCAGAATACACATGGTAGATCAAAATTAAAGAATCATGAAAATCTCCACAAAAATCCTACGTGACATGTTAGAATTATGTAGAGAAAGGACACTTTCGGATAGAGTGCAAGAAACCCAAGAAGAAGAAGAATCAGAAATCTGGAGATGATAATGATTCTGTTAATTCAACAGAAGACATTGGGGATGCCCTAATCCTTAGTGTGGACAGCTCGGTTGAATCCTGAATATTAGATTGTGGTGCATCTTTTCATTTATCTCCAAGAAAGGAATTGTTCCAAAATTTCAAGTCTGAAAATTTTGGAAAAGTGTATCTTGCTGACAATAAGCCGTTGGAGATTAAAGAAAAGGGGGATGTCTGCATAAAAACTCCAGCAGGAAATCAGTGGACATTGGAGGATGTCAGATATATTCCTAGTCTCAAGAAGAATCTGATCTCTGTTGGTCGGTCTGTTGGATAGCACAAGCTACACAACAGATTTTGGAAAAGGTTTGTGGAAGATTGTGAAGGGTGCTATGGTTGTAGCACGTGACACAATATCTAGAACTTTGTACACTACTGCAGGGTGTATAAACATGGCTGTTGTTGCTAAGGGTGTTTCCGGTTCATGTCTATGGCACAACAAACTTGGATACATGAGTGATAAAGAAATAAAGATGCTGGCTGTAAAAAGAGCTTTAGAGGGGCTAAAATTTGTTGATATGGGTCTTTATGAGAGTTGTGTTATGGGTAAACAGAAATGAGTAAGCTTCACAAAATCTGTGAGAGAGCCAAAAAAAGTACGGCTGGAAATGCTCCATACAGATATTTGGGGACCATCTTCTATTTTATTACTTGGTGGATCCAGATTCTATGTCACCTTCATTGATGATTTCAGCAGAAAGGTATGGATTTACTTCTTGAAACATAAGTCAGATGTCTTCGCTACTTTTAATAGGTGGAAAACTGAAGTTGAAAATTAGACTGGATTGAAAATCAAATAACTGAGGTATGATAATGGAGGATAATACGATAAGTCGGAATTTAAACAATTCTGTGCAGCTGGGGGAATCAGATTGATAAGGACAGTTCCCGAGAAGGCAAGGCAGAATGGAGTTGCTGAAAGGATGAACAAATTATTTAATGAGCGTGCAAGGAGCATGAGGATACACTATGGGCTACCTAAGATATTTTGGGCAGATGCTGTGAGCACAGCTGCATACTTGATCAATAGAGGACCATCAGTTCCTCTGGGGTTCAAGATTTTGGAAGAAGTATAGACATTAAAAGAGCTCAATTATTCTCACTTGAGAACTTTTAGTTGTATTGCTTATGTTCATATTGATCCAGAGAAGAGAGATAAGCTTGATACTAAAGCTATAAAGTGCTTCTTTATAGGTTATGGTTCTGATATGTTTGGGTACAGGCTTTGGGATGACAGGAATAAGAAGATCCTAAGACATTATGATGTGACATTTGATAAGAATGTCTTGTACAAGGACAGAGAGCAAAAGGTTCAAAAGACTACAAAGCAAATGGGAGTTGAGCTTGAGTTGTCGAAGAGTACACCAAAAGATATTACAGCAGAAACTCAACAAACTCTAGAGATTGTCGTTGAAGAACCAGATGTGGAATAAGCGACACCTGATCAGGTTGAGAGGAGATCATCTAGGACCATTAGAGCACCAGATAGGTATTCACCATCATTACATTATCTGTTGCTGACTGATGAAGGGGAATTAGAGTTTGTTGTTGAGGCCCTGCAGGTGAAGGATTCAATCAAGTGGGAGCAAACCATAGATGATGAGATGAGTTTACTTGAGAAGAATAACACTTGGATAGTGACTGGGTTACCTGTATGGGAGAGAGCCTTATTGAACAAGTAGGCGTTCAGAATCAAGGCAGAACCAGATGGCAAAAGAAGGTTCAAGGATCAGTTAGTAGTTAAAGGATATTCAGAAAGGAAAGGTATTGATTAGGCTGAAATATTTTCTCATGTTGTGAAATTAATTACTATCCAAATTTTATTAAGTATTATTGCATCGGAGAATTTGCATCTTGAGCAAATGGATGTAAAAACTACGTTTTTACATGGAAATTTGGATAAAGAAATCTCTATGCAGCAATCAGAGGGGATTGTAGTTCCAGGCAAGGAATACATAGTGTCTAAGCTCAACAGGAGCTTGTATGGGCTGAAGCAAGCACCTAGACAGTGGTACAAGAAGTTTGACTTTTTTATGAGCAAGAGTGGCTTTTGTAGGAGTGAAAAGGATCAGTATTGCTACTTTAAGAAATACACTGATTTTTATGTATTTTTACTCTTTTATGTGCATGATATGTTAATTGCAGGATCCAGTATGAAGGAGATAAACTCTCTTAAGTCAAGTCTGTCTTCTGAGTTTGAGATGAAAGATTTAGGTGCATCAAAGTAGATTCTTGGGATAAGGATTTCTCGGGATAGGTCTGATGGCACTTTGAATCTATCCCAAGAGCAGTACGTTGAGAAGGTGCTGGCTAGATTCAGAGTTAATGATACTAAACCTAGGATTACTCCATTGGCAAATCACATAAAATTGTCAAAGGAGCAGTCACCGAAGATAGCTCAGGAGCAGAAACACATGGACTTGTTCCATATGCTTCTGCAGTTGGGAGTCTGATGTAACATGCAGTGGGAGTCGTTAGCAAGTACATGGAAAAACCCCGAGAAAGAGCATTGGAAAGCTGTGAAGTGGCTTCTAAGATATCTGAGAGGTACATCCAGTACTTCACTTTGTATTGGCAATGGTAAGGTGATTCTACAAGGTTTTATTGATGCTGATCTTGGTGGGGATGTGGAATCGAGCAAGATCACTTCCAGATACATTTACACCGTAGGTGGTACAGCAGTGAGTTGGATGTCTAGGCTTCAGAAGTGCATTGCTCTTTCATCTACTAAGGTTGAGTATGTGGTAATAGTTGAAGCTGGAAAGGAGATGATATGGCTGACAGATTATTTGAAAGAACTGGGAAAGAAGCAGTGTGAGAAGATTCTTTACACAGATAGCCAGAGTGTCATACAGTTGGTAAAGAACTCAGTATATCATTTGAATATGAAGAATATTAGAAAATGGTACCATTTCACTCACAGGGCAGTGGAAGAAGGTAATATGTGTTTGGAAAAGATAGAGGGTGCAAAGAATCCAGCAGACATGTTGACAAAATATGTTGATGTTGGTAAACTAAGGTTGTGCAAAACCTTAGTTGGTTTTCTATAGTTGTGTCTACAGATGTTGCGGTGTAGCGAACATATTGATGATGGAGGAATATTGTTTATTTTTTTGAGAATATAATTATTGGATGACAGAATCAGTCTCCAAGTGGGAGAATTGTTAGGTTGTGGAGCCTGATTAATATGTGACGTACTGTTATATATTAATGTCCACGCGTGGAGTTTCTCTGTGTAATTGGACATACTCTGAGTCATTAATATAAATAGCCCATCTGTCGAGGAGTTTACTCACGGGTGTTACCACGTAATTCATTCTCACTTATATATATCTCTCTCTCAAGAACTTTCTCTCTAGTTTTTCTTCATCCTCTCTATAGATTTAGTGTGTGTGCACACAAATCGATCATAACATGTAGTTCATTTAGAAGGGACCATACTCAGACGATAATGAGTTGATAATGAACTGCACAAGGAAATTCTGTTCCACTTCCATTCCCAATGACTTAAGTCTTGCTGCTATGTTTGTCATTTCAATGACATGCTTATGCATAGTATGTGAACCATCAAACTTAATGGTTGTCAAAGTACCCATTAGTGTCCCAGCAAGAGACTTATCAGCAGTTTGGGAAGATTCTTCCACAAGTTTCAGAAGTTCTTTTACACTTTCAGTTTTGAGAAGAGTAGTCTTAATGTTTCCCACAATATTCATTCGCATCAACATTAGGTCTAATCTGTTAGACCGATCCCAATACTTATAATAGGACTTTTCTTCATCACTGCTAGCTTCAGTAATAGCATTTGACTTCTCAAAGTAAAGTGCAACATCAAGATCTAAAACCCCAAGATGAAATTTGATCTGTTCGCACCAATCTAAAAATTTAATTCCATTAAAAGCCATAACAAAGGCAGAGTGCGAATGAAAGTCAAGTGTTCCAAGTAAAACATGCTCATTTATTAATACTTTGAGTTACGAGTTTAAACACATTATCAAATTCAGAAATAATTTACTATCTTGAATGTATATTGATGTTCTCCTTTGGGCGAAACATCAAAATACAACTTTAAACATAATGATGCTTAAAAGTATATTTAACACAAATCAATAATATTTAATGGATAAATTAATAATATTTATTATCTTTGGATAAATAAATAAATTAACGATACATCAAAATTATCTCTTTAATATTTATTGGTCATACCAACAAACAATCAACCTTTGGGAGATCCACAAATGTCTTATAACCAAAATTTTAATTTACCCATAATTGGTACATCATTTATAAGCATCAAAATTAATGGGTAATTAATTTAAATTTAACCTTTATTTTGGAATTAATTTCATAAAGATTCGACCACTTTGGTGATTAACCAATCTTACATATATAATTCCAAGTCACATTAAAAGTAATAAATTTTATTGTTGAATACTACAATATTCTAATAACAAAGAATTGTTTCCATGATATGATAACAAATGTGATTATTATTGACATTAACAGTACTAAATTTTAATGATTTAACACCAATAACAATAACAACAAACATTAATATTCTTATTAATAATAGGCCAAAAGAAATACTGTCTCACGGAAAAAAAAAAAAACATTCTGCTCTCCAAATACAATAACAATAAACATTCATAGCAACATTGAATTAAAAATCCATAGATAGCCTAGTAATTCTTTATCTTTCA
>NC_061111.1:17146349-17161775 GCF_002878395.1 Capsicum annuum
GTAGAAGGATGACGTATTAAATATTGAAATGTGTATCAATGAACATAAGTATTCTAATACAGTTTTTTGATTCGATGTTGGATTAGCACGTGGAAGGATGACTATTAAAACTGAAAGGGTACAAATAAATATCAGTTTTCTTAATTCTATTATTTTCTGATGGGTATTTCAACTAGCACTTAGAAGGATATCGTATTAAAAGTTGAAAGACATCAACAAGTGGAAGTGTTCTCATCGTTGGATAGTATGTAGAACGGTGACGTATTAAAACTTGAAAGTAGAAAGGCGTATCAGTAAATAAGTTATGTCGTATACCTTGTCTTTTATCGAGAGTGTAGTGACAAGTCCGGGAATTTTTCCATGCCTTCATTGCTCATTCTACTAGTCGGAAATATGGAAAAAGTGTCAAATACATTATGGAATGTGGTTTATATTCTACAATTGAAAAGTCATTCGACCTGTCTTAATAATTCGTAGTGCTTTATTTTCATGAAAAATCAATAAAGTAAAAAACAGGTCACATTACATCCACAGAAGTAAAATAATTAATGATTAGAATATTTCACACATAACCCGCAAAAAGGGTACACTGTTGGCAAGTTTTGACATTAGGTCACATCATGTTGGCAAGTTGGCATTAGGCTATAGTTTTGGCAAGTTTTGACATTTCAGTCTTCTCTTAGGTACTTAATTACTTGAGTTAATTAAAAGAGTGGGGGGTGGGGGCGGGGGAAAACAAAAGAGGAAGCAAAATATTACATTTTGTTTCTCTTTCCTCAAGATATTATAGAAAAAGATACCTTCCACAATTGAGTGATTTAAATTTTATATAGGAACGTCACATCCATCTCATGGTTAGCTACCTTTCTAAGTGTTAACTGCCTTTTTATGTATACAACTATCAATAATGTCAACTACTATAAATCTAAGACAGTGAATCCAATTTTTGATGAGCTGAAATGGACTGGGATGATCTAATAAATGTGAGTTGATAACCAGCCCAAACATGAACGAATCTAATCTCGAGTTATCGATCTCCCTAAAAAACCTAAAATGAAGAAATTCCCGATAATAAATACTTTCCCTTTACATAGGTTTTATTAATCAGCAAACTTAGATTGGTTGGACACTAGATTTCTAAACGTGATAGTTGTAAAGAAACTTTAAATTAGTTTGTGACATACATATGGTTGGAATAAAACTAGGAATCTGGACACTCATAGTGCACGCAAGTTGAGACAAGATTAAATTTGATCGGAAAATCATCTGATAACGATATTATATAGTCACTGCATGTGCTTTATAATGTTCCTTGGTCACAATATGAATATTACGGTATAAAATGAACTTTAATTTAAAAACTATTTTATGTGTATTTTCATTCTTTAAATTTGACACACTGCTTTTTGTATCTCTTTTTTGTGTCTATTACTTGTCAGTTGTCATCCAGATCTCATTTTTGTTCCCATCGCATGCATTTTGAGCTCCTCTCAAGTTAATGTTTTTCCAGAAAAAAAAAAAATGAGAATATTTTACTTATAATAGGTGGCAATGAAATTTTATTTGGTTGATAATTTCTATTTATTGAGAAGTAATTACGTTTTGATAGGTTCTTTTATGAATCGATATGGGCTATACACGCAGTTCAAATCCGCCCAAGCTCATAAATGGGTAATTGATTTCTAGGAAATTACATTCAATAACTTGGAAAATAATATTCTTGAACTGTGAACCCTCATTTGTCTTATTGGAAAGCCTTCAGGGTCAAAAGGTAATATGTGTTAACCTTCAAGTTCTGCTCATGGAAAATCAGGATTAAAAGTTCAAGATTATATTAACCACATCCTAGGTCATTCTCGTGAATCGCTATGCCCAAAATAACTCGCCAATGATCTATGCTTAGGCCAAAATGTCTAGATTAATTGGATACGATGAACATGTTATATTTTTATTGGCTAATTTTAGTTGAGAGAAGGCATCAAATTTTATTCCTTTGTATGGTTACTTTGTTGATATGCATAATCCAGAGGAAAAAAAAAACATCAAAATAAAAAAAACATCAAAATATATAGGGGAAGGTGAAAAAGAAGAAAAGTAGGATGCTATCCTTTTCAAGGAGTTGTTTATATATGGGTTTTGCTAACATACTACATGAAGGTAGTATGTTAGCATTGTACCCACTTTTCAATTCACTAAAATATCCCTAATATTATTTTAACTCCACATGAAAGGGAAGTGCTTTTTGTCTTTCTGTCAAAAATATTAATTCCTCTCCTTCTCCCTCATCCTTTTCCATCTGCCATGTCTCTTTCTATCTCTATTAATTTTTCATCTCCTCTTTCTGAATAAAGTTTTCAATTTCTCCCCGTACTTCTCTTTGAAAATTGCCTCTTATTCAACAATCGCTATATGTTATGCCTTCGTGCATTTATAAATGGATCTATAAAAAGCGATGTAAACCTCAAAACCCTATGGAGGGAAGTTGTTTGAGAAGACTAATGATCCAGTGAAATCAAACATGCATGTCTCGAGAAAACATTTTGAAAAGTTTTGATAATATGAAAAAATTAAAATTTTTCTCCATATCAAACATACTCTTAATAATGTTTTGTCTTGATAGATCTACCTTCTTAGATAATAATATATGTGACTCTTATCGATTGTGTAGAGTCTCAAAAGGACTTTATCATCCCACAAGTTGCACTCTATTCATTTCTAGTTCTCAATTAAATACCGAGTCAAACCTTAGTAATCTTATTTTGACTATTGTTTTTCTCCCTTACATGTTTTGATACTCTAAATTTATCTATTTAAACTTAACTCATTTAAGTTATATTTCAGGTACTCTCTTCTCTCAATTAACCTCATTAGGCCTCCAAATCAGCCCATTGATTCGCCCAAAAGCCCCCCCCCACCCCCACAAACCCCACCTCATCCCACCTCTATCTTAAGAGAAAAAAATTAAGAAAATCATCAATTAATATATAAAGTTTAAAATCATGTTACACGTTCTATAAGGTGTTAGAACAATAATACACTCTCTTTATTGATTGTGTAAGGATATGCAATTAAAATTTTTGAAATGATCAAGCCTAAACTATCTCACCCGTTGTCTTAAAAAGTCAATTGATCGAGATGGGTGTGTTTAAATTCTCTCATATGCTTAGTTGCTCTTTTACAAACTCAAATTAATCAATTATAAGATCTCAGATGTATATATCCACAATAATTCGAAGCGAATAAGAAGAAAGAAAAGACTTTAATAAAGAGTCAATATTTAAAGTTTGTCCACTTATAAACTTAGGTACTCAAGACTTCAACAGATTAAACATATTAAAATGAATGAAATGTTTATTGTGTCAAAATCAAAGCAACCATTTGAGAGACAAGACGGATATAGAAAGGACCCTTAATATCAATTTTTTTTTTGTTTTCTCACTCATGTCTTATATCATATTGGAGCCGATTAAATAATTCAGATTCATGTCAAAAAAAATTCATATTTGGGGGTAAAGCACGCCCTAATATAGGTGATTTCATGTCCTGAAAACTTGAACCCGAAACCTCTAATTAAGAATAAAAGAACACTTACCACTTCATTACAAATCTTGTTGGTCTCAGTATTAAAATTTAATGTTATAGATACTTGTGCTAAGAAATTTAAGCTCACTCCTCCACCCTACCCTAAACCTCCATCCTCAACTGAAAAAAATTATTATATATATATATATATATATATATATATATATATAAAATTTATATCCAATATATAGTTAAAATTTTAATACATACATACATACACTCTATTGTGAAATATCTAATCCCATGTCATGTGAAAGCACTTTATTGACTTTGTGGTTTTAGGATATAAAATTGTATTTTTCACTCTCCATGTCGGACCCCCAACCATCGGAAAACCTTCATACCACCAGACCCACCAAACCTGATGGCCATTGATGTTGGGTGTATTTATGCATTCTAGCGTCACTATTCTAGCCTTTTCAGCCTTGTTTTGAGGATGATTCATGTGATATATAGATTGATAATGAGATAAATGTCCATAGAAGTGTTAAAACATGTGTTTATGATGTTTAAAGTGGGTTCCAAACAAGTTTGTACTTAAAAGATTCGTTTAGAGTTCAACTTGGAAAACTAGCGTTACTAGCTTGAGCTAGGTGCTTTGTCCAGTTGATTCTGGTAGATTCTATTGTGTTTAAAGTGTTCCTAATGATTTTGATGGGTTATTATGAGAGGAATAACTTGTTGGTAATGAGAAAAGTTCAATTTGAATGAGTCTACAGTTGGAACAATAAGTGAAAGATTAATGCTAACTAGCTATGTTTAGCTCTTGTTTCGATTCGTCGTTATGGGTGTTGTGTGTCTCTCTTAATTCCTTTGATGTGATGATGTAGGAGGCTTTTGAAGCTGAATATGATAATATTTTGATGTTAAAGAAGCTTGGAATTCATGGCAAAGACGCCACAAGACAAGGGATCAAGAGGGGAGACTCAATACTTAACCAAATTTCGGAGAGTAAATTCCAGTAGGTCTGGGCGATATTGAGGCGCCGCCCCACCTAGAGCGGGGCTATATCCAGGGCGCCGCCCCACCTGTAGCAGGGCTGAACCCAGGGCTCCACCCCACCCACTTCCAGGCTCACCATCTGAAGCTTTTCAACTCCAAAACAGATTGAGCTTGCTCCTATACAATAAATACATGTTGTATCACATTTTTACACATTTTGGAGCATATTTTGGTGAACAAAGGACTGCTACAACTTCTTCATTAGTTTTTTATTATTTTTATTTAGTTCTTCATGTTTTTAGTCGTTAATTACTATTTTGTGATTACAATTATGACTGTGTGGCTAAACGCCCTTTTCCGGGGTTAAAGCCAAGAACATGATTATTATTGCTATAGATTAAGTTTGTTTGCTTTGCTTATCAATATTGGTTGTTCGTTTATTCTTATTATAACTATTTTAAGGATTCGCGATCCTTAGAATACATCCATTGTCAACCTTGTGAACTCGGGAGAGGAAATAGGGCGATAGAACATGGGAATAAACAGAGTATGATTCTTGATTCTTTATAAAATAAGAAACTTGAATTAGTATCTAGGACAGAGATGTACTTAGATACCTTACTTGATTCATATGTAGGATGATATTTGTTAAGAACTTAAGTGAATTATTACATCCCCGCTCAACGATGTAGGTGTAAAGTTCAACTTAGGTAATAGATTAGAGGTTGGGAAACCATAATCGCGCAATTAACCCTACGAATCAACAACCAAGATAAGCAAGTTAACGAATAAAATCCAAAAGCATAATATGATTGTTTAGAGTGCTTTAACCCTGGGTTGTTCTCTTATTGATTATCTCAAAACCTTTACTTTCCACATTGTTAGTTTTAATTTACAATTTCCAAACTCTTTATTTGGTTACTCTCGCATAAATTGAATCTAAAGTGTGAACTGAAATCAAATCGTTGCCAAATCTAGTCTTTGTGGGATCGATAACTCGGCTTTCTTGAAGGCCATTATATTACTTGGTTGACCACGTAAACTTGCGTATGCGCTTGGGCGCTGTCATCCATCGAACTTCCCACTACGAACAGCATGGAAATACCAAAAGATAGTCTCAAGGAGAGGCTCTTGAATAAGAGTAACTCCCTCAACAAAAGATACAATCTCATATCTAGCAAAAGACTGATGTTCCAAATGGAAGAAGGAGATACCATCCAACTAACGAACAAGGATAAACTACAAATTTACAAACCATGGCAACACTCAGTAATAGTGAAGCTTCTTAACAAATGCCTCATGCACAACTACTTGAAAACCAAGTTAGTGGACCTCTGGAAACCACTGAGGCGATGACACTAATCGATTTGGGATGTGATTTCTACATCACCAAATTTAATAATTCAGAAAATATGGTTAAAGATTTACATAGCGAACCATGGTTCGTCACCAAAAATTTCTTGTTGATAAGGTAGTGGGAGCCAAATTTCATGCCAGAACAGGTGACCCAAACTCACACAGCCATTTGGACCAGGCTACCACAACTGCCAATAGAATTCTATAACCAAGAGATACTGGAGCGCATTGGATCGAAGTTGGGAAGTCTTGTTGAAAATCGATACATGTACCTCATCCACTTTTAGAGGAAGGTATACCAAAATATGTATCCAAGTTCCCCTGGATGTTCCTCTCAAAACCCAGGTAAGCATAGGCAGCCACAAGCAAAGAGTGGTTTACAAAGGTAATGGATTTCTTTTTATGGGATGTGGTCGACTTGGACATCCAACTAAACAATTCCCCTACATTTTCACTACCAAATTGTAAGGAGATGGAACAAGTAGTCCCTGACAATGATACAATCTAGAAAGATTCAACTGAGTGGCAAGTGGTCTAATTTCCCAAGCGGAAACACAACTCCAAACTTGCACAGCCAAATCAAGGACGCAGAAACCTATAACAAAGAGTGCAATCCCAGGTAAAGAACACCAAAGGCATACAAGGTAAAGCTTGATACTTCTCTCATCCATCCACCCCTGGCTATGGCGAAGAAAATTTCTTTGTCCAACTGATGAAGCCTATCGAGAATTTTTCACCTCCTCAGAAAAATGCAAATTTCAAAAAAGGGCTGAGTCATCGCACACCCACAGTAATGCTGCTAACAACAACTTTTTCCCAAGAGTCAACCCCCCCAATCCCCAATATGACATCAATAATAAAGGTTCCAACAACCACTCTCCCCTTAGTAAATTTAACCAAACTCTCTTATTTAATAACAAGTGTAATAATGGCCCCAAGGGGTCCCCACTACTCACTAGCAATAACGAGGCTCCAATGGAGGCCTCCGTCTCTATGCCTTCTGGGGAGTTAACCAATGTTGCTAATAGATGTAATCATCACTCCGAAATGATTGACATGACCGACGCAGTCATGTCCATTAACTCCTCCTTCCTTATTAGCCCTAACCTGGGCTCTAATGATACCTTCACTATCCCAAAATAGTTTGAAGCTTCCTTAATCACCAATGGCAACCCCAAATCCACCCAATATAAAAGAACTCTTGATATTTGTCTCATCACCCCACCCTCCCAATCGAGTATGACCTCATGGGTGGAACTAGTACTTAGAAAGAAGATAATCTCGCACTGCATCATAGTAGGGGACCAACCAATCGTACTAATGCTCCAAGAACCATCCTGGATGGCTCAAATCATAAAGGAAGAAGTGGACAAGATAGTAAAAGGCTTGGGATATCAAATATGGACACAAACGATATTGCAGCACAGAGTATGGGAACCCTGAATGTGATGAACTCACGAGTTCATCTCCCTGATGTCCCATATGTTCAAGAGCATGCCCTACTACCCAGAGACCCCCTACCTCTTTGAAATGGAAACCCTGGCATTTATGCCATGGATACCTCAAGTTTTTCTAATGTCGAACAACTATGCCCCACTCCTGAACAAGGAGGGAGCTATAGAGGAAGGAGGCCAAGGAAAAACACATCCATTAGTGCTAGAGGAACTCAAGCAGACAAATGCAAAAATGGAACTCTTATTCGAAAACTTTGGGAACCGCAACATAGACTTCTACATTTTGGAAAAACCCCTTCGGAGAGAGTACATAGAGCCCTTCATCACAACTATTATATAGTACTTTATCCGAGGGAGATGAAAACCTTCAAGTTGATGTTGAGGAGCATAATCGACCAATCGAGTGCAACAGTCTCTCTGAGTCCATACTTGGAACCTGGTGAACAATCCAAAAAGGATAAAGGGAAGAGACTAGTGCTAAACCACCCTCCCAATCCAACTGACTCTATGAACTTCATAATCTGGAACACTAGAGGAAAATAGTGCGAGCTTTAGGCACCAATGCAAAGATCTTGTCAAAACCCATAACCCCACTGTGGTAGTGCTGCTAGAGACTTAATGGTGGATCACAAGCACCTCACTGAAATACTTAAGTTCGACTCTTATCTGGAATCTAGTGCTGATGGTAGGAGAGGTAGTATTGTTATAATGTGGAAGGAGAAGGTTGTGAAACTTTTGAATTTGTTTATCACCCCTAGGGCATCCACACCATTGTTAAGGTAAACTCTCACCCCAGGCCTTGGCTTTTCTCTACTATATATGCAAGCCCAGAACCCTGCTAGTTGAACACTTCTTGAGTGTGCATCAAGATGTTGACCTAAAACAAACATAGCGACCCTCTATGTATTATTTAAGTCTTTTAAAGAAAGTGTTCTGGAAGCCTTCTGAAGGCCTTTTACAATGCCATAGCTTCGAAGAAAGTGTTTCTTCCTGATTGACCAGCTCATAAAAGACCAAGAACTCTATCCTATCCTGGAGGTAAGCGTGAAATTATCAGTATTCACATACTACAACAACCATCTGATCTTTTCCAGATATGTTGAAAGTATGCTAGGTAAGAAAACACAATTAATTATATCCATATTGCTTAGGATGTAATGATACTCAATCTTGTTTGTGGGTCCGATCAGGTCAATAGCAGTGGACCTGATCGGAACCACAATCAAGAAGGCATGGGATACAATTTAAAATTCAGAAATTGCCGCTTTCGCTTAGATTGCTTATTTTAAATGCAGTTGTTCTTAGGGTAAGTTTTCTTTACTTACGGTACATCATCTCAACCCTCGATGACCAAAAAGCTGCTTTCTTTATGTTCTGCTATTTTCTATGTAGGTGATCATCCCGACCACGCTACCTAGTTACAGCTCCCCAGCAAAGTTCCTAGCTGCACTAATTTTCTTTCAAAAAGACAACAAACGTATTTTCAGTACTGGATACACTTTTATATTTACACTTGATTCAAATTTCTCGTGTTCTAAATCAACTTCATCGGCCAAATTTGCTAGAAGTTACTTGCTACCCTATGTTTTCCTTTTTAATTAACTCTTAGATGATATAGGTTTTCATCAACTCCCCCTTTTTTCTCACAATTATTCTCATACGACTCTTTCTGGCGTATAATCATCTTCTCGAACAACCCTTCCATACAAATTTGGACAAGGGGAATTTCTATTGGTATTCCATTCTTGTTTGATACAGTGTGATGCTTCAAAAGCCTTTTCAGAGTCCAATGCACACTTAAAGTTAAGTCCAATCGCTATTGAATCTCTACAATAACACCAAATATTGATCCCTTTTCAAAACTTAACACATAGACACGAGCAACAATCGTCATTAAAATCTTAACAGGGTATCAAAACCATATTCATGATCCCTCAGCCTTATCAGTTCAGATCTATAAAACTTAACTGTAAAATTGTAGATATTTTGTTTGAATGATCAATGCTTATTCAATAAAAAATAGCACTCACAAAATCAGTGTACTCTATGTGTGCCTTCACGATAACATTATCAATAATACATACCTCCCACATATGAAGTGGTTCCATCTGCAAGCAACTTATTTCTCCAAACCCATCTTTATTGTAGCCTCTTGTGTTGGTCGAGAAAAAGTTGATCAATATTCATTTCCTTATATATTCAAACAATAGAAAAACAATTCTTGTTAAATAAGAAGAACAGAAAGAACATCATCCATTTGTTACAACAAATTATCAATCTGTTGCAATAGGCTCCACATCTATTGCTGCAGCTTCCCATCTATTCAACAGATTATAAATCTATTGTAACAGATATGGAGGCTAATGCAATAGATATGGAGTCTGTTACAATAGATGTGTAAACTGTTGGAATACATTAAACCAGCCTTGATAGTAGTTTGATTTGTTCCAACAGTCAACAACAACATCAACAATAAAGAAACAACATTAGCAACAAAGAAACAACATTATTTGCTCTAACACCATCAATAACACCACACCACAAGTTCTAACAACACCAACCCCACCAACAACATCAATAACAACATCAACAACAAAGAAACAAATAAAATACATGCAAAAAAAATACGCCAATGAGGCTTTTAAACTTTTTCAAACAGATGACTTTTTTCGCATATTTTAATAATAATAATGGTTTATTCATTCAAAACTTAAAAGTAACCTTTCCTTCAAATTATTTAAATAAATATGATATGGGTAAAGGGTACTTAAATTAAAAAATAAATGTAAATAACTGATTTAAATAATTTGCAATGAAAAAGACGAGAATGAAAGAGCAACAGTGAACCATACCTGCAATGACAAAAGCAAGGGGATCCAAACAATAATTTCAGTCTAGAAAAGATATAGGTCGGTTGAGATTAAAAAGGATCCTTATGAGAAAAAGGAGATAAAAGAGAGAAAAGGGAGATAAAAGGAGACGGTTGTGATAACCCTAAAGAGGAGAGAAAGAAAAATAAGAGAGATGAATAAATTTAGGGATAAAGGAGAGATAATTCTAGACATTAGTTTAAATATTCATTAATAACTTGAGGGACTCAAGAAAGATGGCTGACATTTAAAAGACAAGATAAGAATACTCAAGGAGGAGAGTTTTGAGTTATCGAAGAAATATTTTTTACTGCCTTAGTAGTATTAAAATTAAAAAAAAAAGATTTTCAAATAGATATGTCATCTGTTGCAACAGATATCAATATCTGTTTGAAATTTTTCAATAGCTCAGCCATCTATCGCAACAGATGCAAATGTCTATTTGATAATTAAATCAGATAGGTAATATGTTGCAACAGATCTCAATATCTATTTGAAAATTTCCAACAGCTCAGACATTTGTCGCAACAAATGCAAGTGTCTGTTAAAAATTTCCAACAGCTCACTTTGAAAACTTAATTTGGAGAATACAACTTTATAAAAAATACAATACGGTCCCTTTTTTTATTTATTTATTTTTCAAAAATTTATTAAAATCATTTAATAAATTCAAAAACTTTTCTCTCTCCTCAAATCCTCTTTTTTGAATGTTTTTTCATAGTTTTTGAAAAAAAAAGTTTGGGTCGACTCTTGCTTCCCTAGTCAAAATTTTCAGTTTCTCTTGCTTAGGTAAGTTTAATCTATTTCCCAATCAGTTTAGATTCATTTTAGTATATTTTTTATTTTCTCTTTGTGTTGGGGTTCTTTAGTCAAAATTTGAGTTTTTTTAGTTAACATTGTCGATTCCGCATATTTAATCGTGTTTTGATTTGGATAATGAATAGAAAAAAATTATATTTATATTGCGCATTGATTTTGAATTTGTTATACTGAATAGGACCCATTTTAATGGTGTTATTATAGTTGTGAATTGCACTGCCAATATCTAGAGAAGTTGGAACATGATTTTCATGTTTGATCCAAAGGGTTTTTCCTTTTTTTCTTAATAGACCAGTGGTCGATAGATCGACCACTGCAGATTTATTTTTGCGGCATTTTTTCATTATTATTAATAGACCAGCGGTCGATAAATTGACCACTATAGATTCATTTTTGGTAGTAGATCATAAATGGTGAGAGTTCATAGAACAGTTAAAAGGACTGCTTTTAGCAGTAGGAAGCGAAAAGCCGAAGAAGTTTTTAAAATTTTGAAGAGAAAAAAAACTATAGTCGATGAATCCGAGTCAGAAACTGAATACAAAATCTTTGCCGATATTTACAAATATGATAAAAGTAGTGCACATGAGAGTGACGATGTTGAGGATAGTGAAGGGAAAAGCAAAGAAGAAAGTGAAAGTTATAACGGTGAAGATGAGGACATGAGAGATAGTGGAGACGGAGAGGAGAATGATCCCCTATCCCTGCCAATTTGTGCGAGAGATATCTCCATTGAGGCGTATGGCCTAACAACTTGGATGGATGAGCTAGGTTCTTTTCCTGCAAAGATTTCCATAAGAGCAAGAATGACGGTCTATCGATAGTTTAGAAGGATTCTTGATGAACAATAGTTGTCTGCTGATTTTAAGAAGGCTTGTTTCGGACATTTGGGGCATATGTCGGAACATTTTAAGTTTAATTGTAAGATGGTCCATTATGTGTTGCTCTGACGTATCAAAAATAATAAAAAACTGCATGAATTTGGTTCTGTGTGAACGATAAGGCAACTTGTTTTGGCTTAAAGAAATTTGCTCTGATTACGGGGCTGAATTGTTCAGCATATCCTTGTGAATCAAAAATGAAAAAAGTCCTCCAAAATGGCAAAAGATTTCATTTTAAGGTGACGAAGAACAAGAGCATTACTGCCTCAAGGTTGGTTAGCCTGATCAGAGGTAATAGGTTGACTAATCAACAAAAGATGAAGTGTGCTTTGGTTTGGTTCGTGCACTCGATGTTGCTGGAAAAGAACCCGTCAAAGAAGGTAAATTCAGACCACACAAGATAGCGGCTAATTTAGATTTCTTTGGAGGGTATCCATGGGGAAAAGAGTTATTTAGGATGACATTGAGCTATTTGAAAAAGAAGATTAATTTGACCAAGTAGAAAGAAACATTTGTTAAGAGGAATAATGCATCATACGTGTTATATGGCTTTTCCTGGGCATTTCTGGTACTTATAATCTACCATCTTATTGATTTATTATAGATTCTTACCTATTTATGTAGTAATACATAGACCCTGTACATTTACTTATGCTTCTATTAATTACAGGTTTGGATATATGCGGCCTTTCCTTATCTGAGAAGGTACACCGATAAGTCGTTGGATACTCCTTTCCCTATTCCCTGTCTTCTTAGATGGCACACATCGAAGTGTGATAGCATAATGGAAGGCAAACTATTTAAGTACAAAGAAAACAACTCAAAAGTAAAATTATACTTATTATAATATGATAATAATATTATTATATTAGTGAATGTCGTGTAAGTTATATTTATTATTTTATAGATTGTGCACCCGTACCTTACACCTACCGTCCATGAGATGGAGCAAAGATACATAAAAACATTTAAGCCATACACGGACGAAGTTAAGGATATGTCCATCGATGCCTTAAAGGTGAAACTAAAAGGCATGACTGTCCTAACTTCATTAACGGAGGTTGCGGACGAAGACAAAGATTTGGGTTGTAACAATTATGTTCCAAGTCCAGCACGTGTTTTTGATCATGCTGGTTCAAGTGAATTCAAAACTACACCTGACACTTCTAATGATGATGACCTGCGTAAGCGTGTTGCCATGCTCGAGAAAAGTGTTCTGGATATTTCTTCTTTTGTTAGAGATGAGAGGTTGAGGAGAATCAAGAAGATTAAGAAGAAGAATCAAGATGATGGTAAACTAATTTATTTTTTGCTCTTTCAATTTAATTTTCTTTCATAATTTTTGTAATACTTTCAAAACAAAGTAGTGCACCTTGACAGTCCCCCTCGTAGCCGGTATTAAGTAAACCTTGAGGAACTTGCATTCATAGTGACTAACATTGTTGTAGCAGATGAAAAAGCTGAAGAAGAGATGAAAGAAGAAGAAGAAGAATAAGAAGAGGAAGATGATGATGATGATGAGGAGGAGGAGAGGACAGCTGAAAAAGAAGCAGAAATGAGAAGAAAACAGAAGAACAAGAGAAAAACGAGAAGATAGTTGATGAAGAATGAGTGGTTGACCAGGCGGACAAAAATATTGAAGAAGAGAAGAAGAAGAAGAAGAAGAAGAAGAAAAACAAGAATACGAAAAGAAAGAAAATGAGAAGAAAGAAGTAGAAGAATAGGAGAAAAAACATGAAGAAAATGAAGTGGATATGATGGACATTGTTAAGGAACTCAATAATGATAACATGTAGTTCGGTGGTTTGGAACAAAAAATTCTCTTAATGCTTTTGTTGTTTTTAATAATTTTTGTTTTATGGATAATTGAATTACATATATTTGGCATGTCAATGATGACATTTACTAATGAAATTATGTTCAGTGATTCCATTGTCTTGTTAGATTAAATAGTTGATTGCATTGTGTTACCAGTTCATCTATTGTACTAATTTATTGAGGTTGATGACAAATATTATAGAAGTTGTTCTCTATAATTTTTAGACTGAACGCACGATTGATTGAATAAATCATATATTTCAATGACGACAAACAAGTTTACTGTTATATGTTGCATTGTGTCACCAATTTAATAACTATCATGGTTTGTAGAGGTTCATCGATTGTGTCCAGTGTAAATCATAGATGCAAAGCCTTGTCAATAATATACGATATCGATTTATTGCCCTTAGTAGCATATTAGGGAAAAAATAATTAATTAATAAAATAGTGAATAATTGAATTTTATGCAATCAAGTGAGCTTAAACAAGTCATGTGACCATATGAGAGTCCACGCAAATTGTAGAAGGTGATCAAAGATGTGTAAGGATGGGTAGTAGTGGTACAATCAACATGCTCAGAGTAATTTTTACCCAAAGCACAAGTATGTTGTGGGGAATTCATTTGTTCAACCACAACTCATCATTTGTTCAACCACAAGTCATCGACTCACACATCTTTGATCACCACCTTCAATTTACGTGGACTCTCATACGAGCACATGACTTGTTTAGGCTCATTTAATTACATAAAATTCAATTATATATTATTTTATTAATTAAATAATTCTTTTCAAAATATGTTCTAGTCATGGTCTATAAATAAATATCCCCGTCTAGTTATTTAATTATGAAAGTAGTTCCCAATCTATTCTAGATTGTATAAGGTCGAGTAAATGACTAAGCATAGTCTACCATGAACTACGGACTACTTCATTACTAAATGCACTAGATGAGGATACATATTCATAGACCATGACTAGAACATATCTTAAAAAGGATTATTTAATTAAAAAAATAATATATAATTGGATTTTATGCAATTAAATGAGCCTAAACAAGTCATGTGATCATATAAGAGTCCACGTAAATTGAAAGTGGTGATCAAAGATGGGTGAGGTGATGACTTGTGGTTGAACAACCAACATCCTTAGGGCAATGTTTACCAAATCACAAGAACGTTGTGAGGAATTCATTTGTTCATCAACTACCCATCTGCACACATCTTTGATCAACTTCTCCACTTTACTTGGACTCTTATACGATCACATGACTTGTTCAAGCTTCTTTAATTGCATAAAATCTAATTATTTATTATTTTATTAATTAATTTTTTCTTTATTTTACAAATATGCTACTAAGAGCAATAAACCAATGTGGTATATTATTAACAAGGCTTTAAGTCTAGGATTTACAATGGACACAATATATGACCCTCAAATCACTTTTACTTATTTAATTATTTATATCTTTGACTATGTACTAATATTTTTTGGGACCGTTGCACCAACCCATATATACCTTAGCATTGACCGAGTGTGGATCTATATGGCTTAGCATCTACCCAACGCATGAGAAGGCATCAATTTTATTTACAGTCTATGCAAGAGGTCCAACAGTATGGTCTATTAGTGATAAAGCTTGCAGTCTGTGCTTTACGATTGACATAATTACATTTATTTAATTATTTATATTTCATGAACCTAC
>NC_061111.1:17164775-17189460 GCF_002878395.1 Capsicum annuum
CATGTGTCAGTTAAATTCGAGGAGATAGCGTATACCCAGTTGACGCAGGGTGTGAGTGGATGTGCAACTGCTTTTTGATGTGTCATAAATGCTCGACTGTTCATCTATTCGTTTGAATAATTAGATTTTTTTAATAGACTTGAAATAGAATCGATAATAAACTATGTGGTATATAAAGAATAATCCCAATAGTCTTGACACACAATATATCCCAATAAACTATGTGTGTGCTAGGGTTGTATATAAGAAGTGATGATATCAACCTAGTGTCTAAATATTTAATTTTTAAGACTTGTGTCAAAAAACCTAAAAATATTTTCAATGTTTCTATTTTGCAAAGCGGAGTTATCCAAAAAATATTTTTTACCGCCTTAGTAGTATTTTATCTTTATTCATTAGGACAGAAGATTGGTTTAAAAAAATTCAAACAGATATGTCATCTGGTGCAACAGATATCAATTTCTGTTTGAAAATTTCCAACAGCTCAGTTATCTGTCGTAACAGATTTCTTTGCAATTGATTTTAAAAAATAATTAAGATCAATTCAAACCAAATTAAAAATTTTAAAACTTGTCATTCTTTTCCAAAAAATACAAATCAACCCAATACAAATCATCCATTTGCAGAAAAAGTATTTCATCATTTCAAATCTCGAGTTCTCTCTCTTTTCTTTCTCTCTTTATAATACAAACAACAACTACTCAACATATTGCTCAACCCTTCAAAACAGATCAATTTTCTTCCAATTTCCGACCACATAGTTATTATTTTTGACTTCATTCTTGCTTGTCCGTCATTTTTTTTGTATTCATAGGTAACAGAATTGAGAAGAGTTTTCATTATTCTAAAAATTAGGGATTTTTTTAATATGATGAAAAAAAAGACTTTTAGTTGTATTACCTTTGAGAATGGGTTAAGAATTTTGAGTTTTGATGCTAAATAACGTAGAAAGAACCCAAGAAAACTCTACTTTTTATCACAGTATTTCATTGACTGTCGTGGTATTGTTGGTGGTTGTGTCAGTATTAGTGGTATTGGTGGTGGTGTCAGTGGTCTTGGTGTTGGTATTGGTGGCATTGGTAGTGGTATTAGCTGTCTTGGTCGTCTTGATGTAGGTATTGGTGGCATTGGAAGTCTTGGTGGTGGTATTGGTTGTCTTTGGTGCTGGTCTTGGTGGTCTTGGTGGTGGTATTTGTGGTCGTGGTGCTAGTCTTGGTGTTCTTGATGGTGGTATTGGTGGCATTGTTGTTGGTCTTGGTGGTATTGGTGGCATTGGTAGTGGTCTTGGTGGTCCATCTGTTGCAACAGGTGGAATATTTGTTTGGAGATATTAAATAGATTTTAAAACAGATTCCCCATCGGTTCCAACAGATGGGTTATCCGTTGGAGTTTTTTTTTGTAATATGGCGTATAATAATTTATTGAAATTTGTCTTACCTTTTCTTAAAAATTTATGCAGATGTCAAATGTAATGTATTTTTTATTTTTAAGTTATTTCTAGTTAAAAGATGTCTCCCAAAAGAACAGAAACTAAAAGTGGATCAACTTCTGACCATCCAACAAAAAAAGAGAGAGTACAGATGGATTCGGAGGAACTTCCTGAACAATCTTAGTCAGGGAAAAATGAAGTTGAGGAAAATTATGAAAAGGGAGGCGGAGAAGGGTCTATAGAGGCTGGTGATGAAAATAAAAGAGAGGGAGAAGTAGAAAGTGAGAAAGAGGATGTTGATTAACATGATGATAAACAAGAAGAGGAGAAAGTAGAAAATGAGATAGAGGACTATGATCAACATGATGATAATGCATCACCAATGGGGCGTGAATTCAAATAAAAATCTCAGCATGAGGCTGTCAAAACTATTAGTATTGATAGGTTTCAAGTTGCGATGCCAATAGATGACCCTGCAGAACTAACTAGTGATCTTGCACTTAAATGTCAGTTGGGGAAACATTTTGATGAATTTAGGAATATTATGAAGAATGAAAACATAGACGAACTTTTTAAGATGAGCTACTTTGGACACTTTCTTGAGCTGCCTGAGGAACACACTATTCTTTTCCAAATGAGTATGGTATATAGTCTTCTCAAGCGCAGGATCAAGTACGTGAGAATGATAAAGATTCTAAGGAAGGGGAAAAAGAGGGATGAAATCCGGATCAACTATTGTGGCATGCCTATTTGTTTTGGCTTAAAAGAGTTTTCCATAGTGACGGCCTTAAGATGCAATCGTCTAGAAGAACCTCTCACCAAGGAAACACCCCGCATAAGATCTAAGGTAAGTAGGACAGCTAAACTACCACCACCATCAAATAGAGAAAAGGCACTGTCCAAGCAACCACCCACTAAAACCAACAAATGCAAGGAAAAATAGATGGGTTATGGGACATTGCTGGACGTAGATACAAAGCGGTGGATTTGAAGTAATATCTCAAGGATAAAACCATACCAAAGCAGTACAGGGAGAAATTGTGCTTGGTTTGGTTTGCCCATTCCGTTATATTGGCAAGAGACATCAATTAAGTCATAGAAGATGATTTGTTGGCACTTGCTGATGATTTTAAGAAATTCAACAATTATCGTTGGGGATATGACAGCTACAACTTGGCTGTCAAATATTTCCTAACAAAGATATCCCCAAAGAAGATCACATTATACGGCTTTCCTTGGGCTTTCACGGTAAATTTAATCACTATTTTTTTATTCATCCATTAATTTATATTAAATAATTATTTGCTTGCCTCCTATTTGTATTTTTTTGGCTTGGGCATTTAAAGTCATTCCTCATCTCCAAAAGCAGGTCAAGGATTACCTGAATGAGGTTTCTCATCCAAGGATGCTTAGGTGGTTGGCTGCAAAGAACAACATAAGATTTAAGGAGGCTAATCTCTTTAACCCTCCGGATAATACAGTATGTCTTCTTTCAAGTAAAATAATTTGACTCAAAGAAAGATATTGAAACAAATGCGCCATCTATTGCGACATATGGGTCATTTGTTGCATCAGATTACCCTTCTACTGCAACTAGTGCAACAGATAAGTAATCTATTACAATAGACATTCCATATTTTGCAATAGATTAACCATCTGTTGATCTGGTTCGCTGAACCCAATTCAACAGATTACCCATCTACTGTAAATTAATCAACAGATGGGTAATCTAATGCAATATATTAACCATCTATTGTGGTATACAGATCAATTATTGCAACAGATTGATCATTTGTTGCATAAGTTGACTGTGTAAACTTGTAACCTAACTGACTGCAAATTATTATTATTCGATTTAAATGTATCTATCTTTTTTATAGGTTGTACATCCTTGGATCGTGCCTACTGAGCAGGAGTTAAGGATGACTTATTTTATTACTCTAGGTCTTGTTGATACAATAGCAGACCCAACAGTGGAGTTAATAAAGAAAGATTTGGCTAGAGCAATAGCCATAAGAAAAGCAGTTAGGAAAGGTCAGCCTAATGTTGAAGCTCTTCATCACCAACCTACTGCAACAGATCTAGGTGCTTCTTCTAAGGGTGTTGCTGGTGGAGTTATTTATGTTGGTGGCAGCCATCCTGATGCTGATGTTGATGCCTATCCTGATGATGAGCATGTTGATGTCCAAGAAAAAATAAATACATTTGAAATAACCCCTTACACAGGTCCCTCTTGCCCATACACCGGTCCCTTACACCCTTATACTGGTCCCTCTCACCTCTCTCTACCCTCATGTTCTCATTCCAAATGTAATGTGTGCAAGGATAGATAGGATAAACTAGAGTCTATCGTTGAAGCTGCTGAGGAATTAAAATCCAAGAGGGGTGTCATACAATCCAAGATGGTGAGGGATCCATACACTCCTATAGTGGCAGTTAGGAGGAAGAATAGAAAAATTAGCCAAATACTTTCCAGCCTGAAAATAAATAAAATTGCAACTCCTCCCTCTCCAAATATTATTGAAGTTTCGATGCCACTGAAGAAGGTGGACATATACGCGGAGCTTGGCGATCAAGAGAGGACGAAACTGCAAAAGCATGACAATTATGCGTAAGTGGTACATGGATAAGGTATGTTTACTTTTCCTAACCTAGCCTTCTATTATACTCTATGAAGAAGAAGCTACGCAACAGATGTGTCATCTATTACAACAGCTAGGTATTCTGGCACAACTAGTGTTTGTTTTGTTGCAACAAATTAAACATCAATTGCATAAGTTTCATTAGCTGGGTAATCTGTGAACAAATTCAGAGAACCCTTTGCAACATATGGATCATCCGTTGCATCTTTCCACTATGTTTTTATTCTTTACAATTACTAACCTATTTAAAAATTGTCTTCTTATATCATAGTATATTGATGAGATTCTCTGCCTTATGAGGGGAAGACAATTAGTGTACCCCGATGCTTATGATATTGCCGATAAGATAATGGACCTCAATTTCTACAATAATTTCAAGAATAGGTACAATTATCTCAAGGATCCAGCTGAAAATCTCGGTGGCCTAGGATTTGATCAGTTAGTTTCTACGTACGAATGAGAGGATGATATGATTAACTATGTTAGGGGGAAGAGGTCATATCCACACGACAAGAGCTGAACCAAGGCAAAGAGAATTCTTGCAGTCAAGAACGTGGAAGTCAAACAGTTTTTGGCTATTGAGATACTTCTCGAGGAGGGAAAGATTAAGGTTTATGACTGCAACTTACATGTCTTTAGCGAAGAAGATTTTTTTATCCACATTCAGCCACTATTGGAGTTGATCCCCAGCTTTTTGATGTAGAGTAAATTTATGGATCATTTTCCAATGGAAGTCTTGATGAAGAAAGCATGGGATTTTGAAGGTTAAACAAGGGCATGCACCGTCAAAAGAATAAAATCGGTACTGTGTGTGGTTCGTACTCGCTTGTATACATCGAATGTTTGCTTAATGGCATAAAAATATCTAATCTATGCGACGCCATTATGGAAAAAATGCAAGAGGTATGAGCTTATGGGGTACTAACTAGATGCTTGGAGCCTGTGTATAAAGAAGGAGATGTACAAAGACAAACACAATAATAATTTTTTATGTTTAAAAAAAGTTGATTTTTTTTTATAATGCAATAGATTGATTATCTATTGCAAAAGGTTGGTCCTCTATTTCATTATACAGATGTCTCAGTCTCTGTCACAACAGATATATAATATGTTGCAACATATAGTCTATCTGTTGCACCTGATAGGTATTCTATTGGAACAAATCAAAAAAGTAGGAAGACTTGTTTGATAATTTCCAACAGATGACCTACATATTGCAACATATATAAAATCTATTTGATAATTTCCAACAAATATGTCGTCTGTTGCAACAGATGTATTATCTATTGTGATATTTGAATCTAGTATTCCATTTCAATTAATAAGTTCAAAAGTAATGATTAAATTATATTCATAGACAACATAAAATAAATTGAAGCCTTCAGAAGTTACATGAAATAACTTAAGAATTAAATGAAATGTAAGAAAATCATTATGGGTACAAATGATCTACTTTACAAATAAATCAACAATTTAACCTTTGGTGCCAACAATTATCGAGGAGACGTTATTACTTTAACAGACTCAAGCTATAAAGATCTACTCAATATGAACAAGTTGTTCTTCATCATGTGCTATGGAATTCGGCTTTGGTCATCGTGGATCTTTAATGTTGCTTGCGTACGGTTTTTGAGCTTTTGCTTCTCCGTATTTCTATAAGAGAGCAGTATATCTTTTGCGGAGTAATCTAGAATCAAGTCTATTATTTGGTACCTGTAATCCATCTCTCAAATACTCAGCGTAAGCGTCAACAAAAAACCGCAATCTCTGCATTTTAAAAAAAATAGATATCCATATCTTGCAGTTCATGTAAGCATTGTGAAATTTATGAAGTGAAACTAAATCATTATACTTACAGGATACCAATGGGTTGTTGAGCAATTCCTTTAACATATTCTACATCAATGGATTACCCATTTTATCCCGGTATGCTTCAATCGTCGACCATCAGTACGAACCTTTTGATCCAAAAGCCACTTATATCAAGGTAAGTAGGCAATATTTGTTCCAGCTTTTGTATCTCTAGCGATGATGCAGAACTTCTCCTTCCCGACTTCAAGTAATAAACTAGGATGCACCTCTCTTTTAGAACGACGACAACAACACCCAATGGAATTCATCACCATAATTGATTGGGATGTACAATTCATCGACCAAATGCCAAGGTAATCCAGTTAGAATGCTAAAACCTTTGATGATGTTGATTAAGCATTCCTCAGTTTGGTAAAATTCTGGTTGTTGTTGACAAAACCTATCGTAGGCATTATTGATGTACACTTTGTATAAATAATTATCTGTCGTATATCTGTATTGTTCTTGTGTTTGAAACTCGGACTTTTTTTAGAGGTAGTAAAAAATGACATCGATGTGCTACACATATTATCAAACATTTCAGATTACGTGATAATAAAATTCATACTCATATGCAATTAAGTAAAGTATTGATTAATAGTAATATGTATGACATTTAAACCTCATCATTCCAGCAAGTTTGGGGCTATGACATCAAATAAAATCAATTCTTCATTTCGGGAAGTGTAACAACAAAGTCGAACATATCAAAACCAAGACTCGATTCGTTCACTTTGTAGTGTTCGTCATTTTGTTTTCTATATGATTTGTATGTGTTAATGTCATATTTTTACAACAAGAATTGTATAGATCAATATCTTTAAAAAAGATTTATGTACCTGTCGGCGTGATGCTTTAACAGCCTATCGGCAATCCATTCTAAAATTTCATTGATCAACTTTATTAGTTTTTTTGGAGCCTCGTCCGAGATGTTGAACCCTTCAAATAGGTAATTCTTCCGTTCTCTCAAACGGACAGGCTGCACTCTTTCTTCTTCCATGGAAGCAATTGATGGATTATCAACTATGATATTATGCTCTTCAGTAGTAGCTTATATCCACCTGGAAATCCAGAATTGTTAGTGCTAATAATCACAGATATACAATAGATTATCTATCTGTTGCATCATATGGATCATCTGTTAGGACAAACTCAAACATGTAAAATAGAGTTGTATAATAATTTTGAATAGATGACCCACATGTTGCAATATATAGCTCATCTGTTCATACAAATTAAAATATTACTAAGACCCATTTGATTTGTTGAAATAGACAGACATATGTTGCAACAGATAACACATCTGATGCAATAGGTTATACGACAGTTACAACAGATATATATATTTGTTTGATAATTTTCCGCAGATGTATAATCTATTAAAATAGATATGTATCTATTTTTTTGTGGGAACAGATGATATACATTCACTTTCTTCAGCTCATGCTGCTCTCTTGTGGTACTTGTAGATTGATCAAAGGTGCAAGACTAAGACGGAGGAGTTGCAATTCTACTTTTTTTTAGTGCTTGATGATGCCTTGGAAATTTATTTTTTCTCTTCATAGCCACCTTGATTTCTAGTGGAGTATATGGATATAAAATCCTCTTTGATGGAATGACACCCCTCTTAGATGTCATTTCCTTTACAGAAGAAGTTAATGCATTAATGGCATTAATTTCTCAATCATACTTCACCTTCTATAATATTTCACCTTGCAGTCTTGACATTTGCATGCAGAACAATTGCTAAAAGGGAAAAAAATTTGTATAACCAGTATGATCATAATCATAATGGTTTGTTGTTTCAAAAACTGTAAGAGGAGCACCACTACCACTACCACTACCATCATCAACAACAACAAGCCCACCCTCTAAAATTATTTTTCCTGTGATGGTTGTTGCTCCAAACAATTACTCTTTTATTCAATCAATGACCTTAGAGTTCGATAAAGTTTGCACAGACCGTAAAATAAAAAAAATGGCATCTTAAACTCTAGATTGGTCGAAACAAGCAACGGATGGACAATCTAAAATAAATTAGTACATATATTAGAATGATGATGAAATTATTTTAAAAATCATTAATTAAAATAAAAACTTAATTAGAATTAGAGTTACTGCTTCCTTCTGAGACTTGAAAAGATCAAGAAATTTTACACTTTTATCATTTTTGGCCGACAACAATCTCAAAACTTTTGGACAGGAAAATTCTTCCTGGTAGTTCACTTGTTGCCTCAATAAGGAATGGTTTTATTCCCAAGCCTATAAAATAACATCAATAAATCAAAAGCATTATTAAATAAAAAAAATGAATCATGTCATAATAAAAGAAATATTTACCATGAAAGCCCAGGGAAAGCCATATAAGTTGACTGTCCTTGGCATTAACAGAGTCAACAAATATTCAACAGTCATTTTGTAGTTTTCATAACCCCAAGGATAGTTATTAAATGCCTCAAGAACTTCGGAGAGCTTTATCAAACCAAGTGGTATGTTGTTGTTAATGTCTCTATCCCAAAGAACATTATGTAAAAACCAAACCAAACATAATGATTTTTGTGCTTCTTTGAAAGTCTTTTACCTTTCAACTCTTCTATCAAATTTATGTTTTTGAAACTTGGACCAACAAGGGACACCAGGTATCACTATCACTCGACTTGCCTTTGCCTTTTTTAGGTTTGTGGGATGCTTTTTTGGGGTTAGAATAGGTAATTACTTGAGATAGAGAAGGAGGATAACATTTTAATCCAGTAACTATAGCAAACTCCTTCCAGCATGCCATAGTAATTTATCCACACCTCATCCATCTTTTCTTTGTTTTCATACATAAACCTATGCTTGAGAAGATCATATACTATTTTCATTTGAAAACGAGCATTGTTGTCTTCTAGTAAATCAAGATATTTCCCAAAGAAGCTATTCTTGAAATAAGCATCCGATTTTTGTTCTCAAAATATTTTTTTAAAGGCATTAAAAGATTTGCCCATGGCAGAATTAACCACGACATCACCCATTAAATTTGTGGCACTATCTGTAATGCCATGAATTTGGTACCCAGAATGCTACATGGTGCTCATGACCCCAAAGGACCACAAGCTAACCCATGACTGATATTTGTACCTGAACAATGCATAATATACATTATAAATGTGGAAACATGAACTGAAAGGCCTTAAGGTTCAAAACTAAAACATAACTGATAAATCATAACATATGGATGGGGTATGAAATACCCCAAACACTAAAATAACTGTTTGAACATGATAGTCTAAAGAGCCTCTAACTGACTGAACTATCTGAATAAGGAGTTGATGGGACATATCCCCAACTAACTCCAACTAATAAATTAATTAATGAGATAATAGAGAATGGGCATGTCCTCAAAGGATGAGGACTCACTACTATATCTGACTGCTGAGACTGGAATACTATGATGCTCTAGATCTCGTGCTTCTGAACCTATGGTATAAAACACCATAGCGCAAATATGTCAGTACTTTAAATGTACTGGTATGCATGGAAGGTAGGTTGAATGGAAAGGGTTCACATGCATGAACTATACTAACTAACTGGACAACATGAATGTGAGAATACATGCATAAATACATAATAACTATAACTGAGTTCATGATAACGTGATTACTGAATCTGAGTACTGATAACATGAGATACTAATAATTGTATAACTAAAATAACTGATACTGAGTGACTGTATCTGACAGTCTAGTTTTTGATGAAACTAGCTGAGTTTTAAACTGTTCTAAGTCGACTGTATCTGACAGTCCTGAATTTAATAAAACTATTTGAGTTCTATTACTGAGACTGAATGACTATATCTGACAGTCCTAATTCTGTAATTGAAACTGTGGGAAGTAGTTATCTAATCGACATGCCCCTAATACACCATTATGGCTGAGTTGGGGTCCAATCTGTAACCCCAATTGGAAGGGTATCAATACCGGGCCACTGGTAAGGATAACCTGTGATTAACCCTCATATAAAAGGTAAATCTAGTGAGAATGGTGGGAACCCTCACATAATAGGTTAATCCACCTAATAAACCCTTATATAGCAGGCTATGATATCTCAACCTATGCTGGCTACGTAGTTTTGGAATGCATGGGTTGCTTCTAAGAATCACACCCTCATATAACAGGTGAGTTCCCATCCTTGGGTTCACTCGATACTAATTCCTACTCCCATCTCAATAGACATTGAACATGGATTACTGAACTAATTTAACTGAATTAATTAATTTCCATTGACTAATGAAATAGTACTGAGATTACTGTATTACTGAGATTTCCTGAGTCACATGACTGACTGAGTTCTATGGATCATGGCTTGACTGAGGATATCGTGAAAACATGACACCTACTCTAGGCACGCAGCTATATTTTTTTAGGTACAAGTACCCCCAGGACTCCATGGAAAGAAACTGACAAAGCATGACTTTCTTGAATACATGACTAACATTAACAGTCCATAATTCATTGAGTAAGACATTTCATCAAACATTTGACATGCATAAACTTGTACATAAATGGGGATTTCATATTATCATACTAGTATAGCACTTTTTTATCACTAGGCATTTAATCAAACACATGGGGAGCATGCTTTGGTTATAAAATCATCAACACATCTAATAATCATAGATACATCAATCAACTTGTAATTTGAAGGGGGTTTATCATGGTTATTATGCAAACCATCACATACTGGGGTCAATCATTGGAAAATGTAATTTAAAACATGAATCAAAACCACACAGCATCATGGACATGAATTTCAATCAATTTAAATCATGAACATTCACAAATACCTAAATCTTGGATTTTAAAAGAGATTCTTGAGCTTCGTAGGTGAAAGGGACCCATGAATCAACACATGACATACATGGGTTGTGATTTCTTGAAGATTGATGGAGGAAAGCTTGAATTCTTGACTTGGAATTAAATACCTAGGGTTTTCTTATTCTTGAGGATAGATCTTGGAGAGAAACCCTAATTTCATATTGTAAAAGAATAATAAACTTATGAACTATGGTTGGGTGTAATTAGGGGTTAAAACGGATGAAAAAAGACTCAAATACCCTTTAAAAATGACTTAAACTAACTGAATAGGATCTGCGACGGTCCGTCGTTTTGACCGTCGTACATGGACCAAGAAAAGGACTCACTGCCTATGTAGCGACGGCTTGGGCAATGGTCCATCGCAAGTTCGACGGTCCGTCAACCTTTCCATCATACCTTATTCAGAAGGTTGCCTCACTTCCTTGGTTACAACGGTCTAGGCGACAATCATCGCTAGATCGATGGTCCATCAACTTGGCCGTCGCACCTGGGCCGTTCTGACAGCTCTGAGTGCAACATCCATAACTTTTTACTTTGTTACTAGATTTGGATGAAATTGGTATCGTTGGAAAGCTAATTCAATTTCTCACATCATAAAAAGTGAAAAGATTAAAAATTCCACTTGTACAAAAATGGATTCATAATTCAAAGTAAGTTTTTAACATTCTTGGGATGATTTCAATCTAGGTAGAAGTACGAGGTATTATAATACCTCCCCCTTGAGAACATTCATCCTCGAATGAGACTGAGTGAAAGGGAGAAGATAAACTACTGAGTGAAAGGGAGAAGATAAACTAACATACATACTGAACATGAATAATTGGAACATGATCTCATGACTGATAACTAAATATATCATACTGATCATGCATATCTGATGCATATATAACTGATTCATGAATGCATGACTGAGTGTCCTGATGAACTAAGTTTCTCACAATGAGAATGCATATCTGATGCATGATTATATAACTAAAATGATGTATGAATACATGACTGAATATGCAATGGTATTTAATTCCAAGTTTATAATGAAATCCTAAACATGACATAGATTCCAAGCTTGTAACTGAAATATGAACATGAAACTAAAAAGATTAAGGAGAACTATTACCTTAAGCTTGATCTGAGTTGGCAGAGAAGAGGTGAGAATCCTTGGTACGCATATCTTCTTCTGCTTCCCAAGTAGCTCCCTTAACGGACTGATTTCACCCAATAACTTTGACTAGAGGGACTTCTTTGTTCCTCTTTCTACGAGTCTGATAGTCTAGGATTTTGACTGCAATCTCTTCATAAGAGAGACTATTTTGAAAATCTATGCTCTGAATAGGGACTACAACTACTGGGTCACCTATGCACTTCTTGAGCAAAGAGACATGGAAGACTGGATGAACTGAGGCAAGATCTGAGGCAATTTGAGCTCATAAGCTACCTTGCTGAATCGACTGAGAATCTTGAAGAGATCAAAATATCGGGGACTGAGTTTTTCTTTCTTGCCGAATCTCTTTACTGCCTTCATGGGAGAGATCTTTAGATAGACAAAATCACCAATCTCGAACTCAAGATCCTTTCTATGCATATCTGCATAAGACTTCTGTCAACTCTGAGCAGCCCATAGTCTTTCTCTGATCAACTAAACTTTCTCTAAGGCATCGAATACTAAGTCAGGCCCTATAACTGAGGCCTCACTAACTTTGAACCAACTGATTGGAGAAATGTATCTCTTAATATAGAGAGCTTTGAATAAAGCCATCTGAATACTAGAATGATAGATGTTGTTGTATGCAAACTCAATCAAAGGCAAGTGGTCATCCCAACTACCCTTGAAGTCAATTTCAGACACTCGCAGCATATCTTGTAGAGTCTGAATGGTCCTTTCTACTTGACCATCTATCTAAGGATGAAAGGATGTATTGAGATAAATTTAGGTACCAAGACCCTTTTGAAACACTTTCCAGAAATGAGAGGTGAACTAAGTACCTCTGTCTGAGATTATAGATAACGAAACACCATATAATCTGACCAACTCTATAATGTAGAGTTTGGCATAATCCTCGGCTGAATAAGAGGTATGGATTGGAAGAAAATGAGCTGACTTGGTCATTCTGTCTATAATGACCCATACTGAATCATGCTGGTGACGAGTACGAGGCAAACCCATCACAAAGTCCATGTTCACTTCTTCCCACTTCCAAGTAGGAATATTGAACTACTGTATGGACCCACTAGGATTTTTATGCTCTATTTTAACCTACTGACATGTAGAGCACTTAGCCATAAACTCTGCAATATCTCTCTTTATCCCACTCCACCAATAGATTTTCCGCAAGTAGTGGTACATCTTTGTGGTCCCTGGATGAATAGAGTAGTGTGCACTATGCGCTTCTGTAAGAATTTGCTTCCTTAAGTCATCTAAACCTGGAACACACAGACGACCCTGACAACCAAAACACCATCTCCCCCTTGGGAGAAAACCTCTACTTTCTGATCTTTGACTGAGTCTTTCAATTTGACAAGGTTGGGGTATATATCTGGCTTTTCTTTCATCTCAAAAACTAGAGATGATTCTAAACTACTCTGAACCCATATATCACCCTCCTCTGTATCAACTAAGCGAACACCTAGTCTAGTAATCTGATGGATTTCCTGAGCTAGCTTTTTCTTACTGTCCTCAACATGAGCAACACTACCCATAGATAATCTATTGAGAGCATCGGCCACTACATTAGCTTTGCTTGGATGATAAAGGACACTCATGTCGTAATATTTTTAGAGCTATAACCACCTTTTCTGACAAAGATTAAGATCTTTCTAAGAAAATACATACTGGAGGCTCTTATGATCTGCGAACACATCCACAGGAACTCCGTATAGATAATGCCTCCAAATTTTTAAGTCAAATACTATGGCTGCTAACTCAAGATCATGAGTCAGATAATTCTTCTCATGGGGTTTGAGCTACCTGGAGGCGTAGGCTATGACCTTACCATGCTGCATGAGGACACAACCCAAACCCACTTTAGATGCATCACAATACACCACAAACCCATCTAAACCATCTGGAAGATCTAAGACTGGGGCTGAGGTGAGCCGAGTTTTCAACTCCTGAAAACTCTTCTCGCAAGGATCTGACCACTGAAACTTGACTTTTTTCTGAGTCAATCTGGACATAGGGGATGCAATAGAAAAAATACCTCAGCAAACCATCTGTAATACCTAGCCAAACCTAAGAAACTCCTGATATCTAATTGAGAGATAGGGAGAGGCCAGTTTTAATCTTTTAAGGATTTACTCTAGTGCCATCACCAGAAACGATATAGCCAAGAAATACTACTAACCTTATCCAAAATTCGCACTTACTGAATTTGGCAAATAGCTGATGATCTCTGAGAGTCTGAAGTATGATTTTGAGATGATCTGCATGATCACGCTCACTATGGGAATAGATCAGAATATCATCTATGAAGACTATAATGAATATGTCCAAGTACTGCTTGAACACACGGTTCATCAAGTCCATGAAAGTTATTGGGGCATTGGTAAGACCAAAGGACATGACTAGGAATTTGAAGTAACCATATAGAGTACGGAAGGCTATTTTGGGAATGTCACATTCTCTAACTCTGAGTTGATAGTAGCCGAATCTGAGGTCTATCTTAGAGAAATAGCTGGCACCCTGAAGTTGGTCAACTAAGTCATCAATTCTGGGAAGAGGATACTTATTATTGACTGTGACTTTATTGAGCTGACGGTAGTCACATTCTGATAGAACCATCTTTCTTGCGCACAAATAAAACTGGTGCACCTTATGGGGAAATATTGGGTCTGATGAATCCCTTATCTAAGATATGCTTCAACTGCTCTTTCAATTCTCTGAGTTCTGCTGGTGCCATTCTGTATGGCAGAATACATAAAGGTTGAGTATCTCGAAGAAAATCAATATTGAAGTCTATTTCCCTTTAGGGAGGAATTCCTAGAAGATCTTCGGGAAATACAACTGAATATTCATTCACAATTGGGACTGAATCAAAATTGGGATTTTTAGAACTAGTGTCCTTAACTCAAACAAAATGATAGACACAACCCTTAGATATCATTTTCCGTGCCCAAAGGAACGAAATAAACTGACCTATGAAAGCTTAAGTACTACCCCTACACTCTAGGATAGGTTTATTCAAAAACTGAAACTATACTATTCTATTTCTGCAGTCGACTGTGGCATAGCAGGAAGGAAGCCAATCCATACTGAGAATGACATCAAAATCAGTCATTTCTAATTTGATTAAGTCTACTAAAGTGACTTTCTGAAATATTATAACCGGGCAGTTCTTGTATACCCATCGGGATATGATGGTTTTGCCCACTGGGGTAGAGATTGAAAAAGGCCCTGCTAGAATTTCAGGATAGGTTTCAAAATCGCCTGCTATATATGGAGTCACAAAAGATAAAGAAGCTCCTGGATCTAGTAAAGAATAAACATGCATATGAAAGATCTATAACATACCAGTAACCACATCAGGAGAATTTTCCTGATCTTTCCAAGAATGGAGAGCATAGAGTCTATTTGGGCTTTGCCCATTTGTAACACTGGAAGTGGCACCCTACTGATTTGGGTGACCGAACTAAGCTGAGGAATGGTTCTGCTGACCCTGAGGATATGGTTGAGGACAGTCTATGAATCTGTAGCCTAGCTTGCCACATCCAAAACAAATACCACTGCCAGCTCTACAAATACCATGATGGTGCTTGCCACAAGTCTATCAAAGAGGATAGGTGCGGGAACTGCTAACACTGCCCTGAGACTTAAAGCCTAGTGCTCTATCTTTGTTACCATCCCTAAACTTAGGAGCTGGAGTGCTAGCTGAAGAAGGAGATAAAACTGATAACTTAGGACAAAACTGAGAACGGTTTTCTCCTTTTGATTAAGGCTGATGAAAGTTGAAACTACCTGTCCTTTCTCACTTATTCTGCTTCTTCCTACCTTAATCTTCTGATCTTCTATCTGCTGAGCATGAGTCATGAGCCTAGCTAAAGTCATGTCACTATTTAATATCGCAGACCTACACTCGTTAACCACACTATCATTCATCCCAGAAATAAACTTACTTATCTTGGACCTGCTATCTGCAACCATATGAGTAGCATATCTAGCTAATTAGGTAAACTTAAGAGAATACTATTTCAACATCATATTGCCCTGCCTGAGGTTGATCAATTCTAACACCTTAGCCTCTCTCAGCATTTAGGGAAAGAATCTATATAAGAATGCGGTGACAAACTCCTCTCACTCAATAGGCCCTACATCATCTGGCCTTTTTGACTTTCACTGTTTGTACCAAATGTGAGCAATATCCTATAACTGATATGCAGCAAGCTCCTCACTTTCAATAGGAGTAACCCCTATGATGTCGGTAACCTTTTAAACCTAATTAATGGATTGCTAAGGGTCCTTATCTGATGTAGACCTGAGAAAGGATGGAGGATTCATTTAGGTAAAGTCTTGAATCTTGACTGCAGCTAAATTAGCCACTGGGTTGGCTGGAATAAAAGTTGGTCGTTTATTCTGAGCAGTAACTGACTGAGCAAGAGTAGTGAATGCAGCTCTAAACTCTGCATGAGAAATATGTTTGCCCAAAAGATCTTCGAGCTGAGGGGCTGGCTGATTCCCGTTTCTTCTCTTAGGAGGCATGTTCTGTAAAACAAAGGGAGAAATGGATTAGACTGAGAGATTAGGTTGAGATTATGCTCACTGGCATGACATGAATACTAAAAGAAGGAAAACTGTTCCTAAAACATCTTATAGCCTCCTGTACATAAATATGGGACGCAACACACCTATGTACAAGACTCTACTAGATGCAGCTTTCAACTTCCTAGGACTTTATTGAACCTTAGGCTCTGATACCAAGTTTGTAATGCCCTGAATCTGGTATCCAGAATGCTACACGGTGTTCATGACCTCGAAGGACCATAAGCTAACCCATGACTGATATCTGTACCTGAACACTGCATAATATACTGTATAAATGTGGAAACATGAACTGAAAGGCCTTAAGGTTAAAAACTGAAACATAACTGATAAATCATAACATATGGATGGGGTATGAAATACCCCAAATATTGAAATAACTGTCGGAACATGATAGTCTGAAAAGTCTCTATTTGACTAAACTGTCTGAATAAGGAGTTGATGGAACATATCCCCAACTAACTCCAACTAATAAATTAATTAATGATATAATAAAGAATGGTCCTGTCCTCAAAGGATGAGGACTCACTACTATATCTGACTGCTGATACTGGAATGCTACTGATGCTCTGGAGCTCGTGCTTTTGAACCTATGGTATAAAACACCATTGTGCAAATGAATTAGTACTTTGAATGTACTGGCATGCATAGAAAGTAGGCTGAATACAAAGGGTTCACATGTATGAACTATACTAACTGACTGGACAACATGAACGTGAGAATACATGTATGAGTACATAATAACTGTAACTGAGTTTGTGATAACATGATTACTGAATCTGAGTACTGATAACATAAGATACTGATAATTATATAACTGAAATAACTGATACTGAGTGACTGTATCTAACATTTTAGTTTCTGATGGAACTAGCTGAGTTCCATACTATTTTGAGTCGATTGTATCTGACAGTCCTAAATTTTATAGAACTATCTGAGTTCTTTTACTAAGACTGAATGACTGTATCTAATAGTCCTAATTCTATAACTGAAACTATGGTAAGTAGTTATCTAATTGGCATGCCCCTAATATGCCATTATGGCTGAGTTGGGGTCCAAACTGTAACCCCAATTGGAAGGGTGTTAATACTGTGCCACCGGTAAGGACAATCTATAGGAACCCTCACATAATAGTTTAAGCCACCCCATATACCCTCATATAGCAGGATATGATGTCTCAACCTATGTTGGTCACGTAGTTCTGGAAAGCAAGGGTTACTTCTAAGAATCACACCCTCATATAACAGGTGAGTTCCCATCCTTGGGTTCACTCGGTGCTAATTCCTACTCCTATCTGAATAGACACTGAACATGGATTACTGAACTAATTTAACTTAATTAACTAAGTTCCGTTGACCAACGGAATAGTACTGAGATTACTGTATTACTAAGATTTCTTGAGTCACATGAATAACTGAGTTCTATGGATCATGGCTTGACTGAGGATATCGTGAAATCATAACACTGACTCTGGGCATACAACTATATTTTTTGGGTACAAGTACCTCCAGGACTCTATGGAAAGAAACTGAAAAAGCATGAATTTCTTGAATACATGACTAACATTAACAGTCCATAATTCATTGAGTAAGATATTTCATCAAACATTTGACATGCATAAACTTGTACATGAATGGGGATTTCATATTATCATACTAGTATGGCACTTGTCTTTCATATAGGCATTTAATCAAACACATGGGGAGCATGCTTTGGTCATAAAATCATCAACACATCTAATAATCATCGATACATGAATCAACTTATAATTTGAAGGGGGTTTGTCATGGTTATTATGCAAACCATCGAATACTGGGGTCAATCATTGGAAAATGTAATTTAAAATATGAATCAAAACCACACAATATCATGGACATGAATTTCAATTCAATTTAAATCATGAACATTCACAAATACCCAAATCTTGGATTTTTAAAAGAGATTCTTGAGCTTTATGGGTGAAAAGGACCCATGAATCAACACATGACATACCTGGGTTGTGATTTCTTGAAGATTGATGGAGGAAAACTTGAATTCTTGACTTGGAATTAAACACCTAGGGTTTTCTTGTTCTTGAGGTTAGATCTTGGAGATAAACCTTAATTTGATGTTGTAAAAGAATAATTAACTTATGAGCTATAATCGGATGTAATTAGGGGCTAAAATGGGTAGAAAAAAATCCAAAAACCCTTTAAAAATGACTTAAAATAACTGAATAGGATTTGTGATGGCTCATGCAACGGTCCATCACTGGCTCGACGGTCCTTCATTTTGACCGTCGTATGTGGACCAACAAAAGGACTCACTGCCTATGTAGCGATGGCTTGGGCGACGGTCCATCGCAAGTTTGATAGTCCGTCAACTTATACGTCGCACCTTATCCAAAAGGTTTCCTTACTTCCTTGGTCTCAACGGTCTAGGCAATGGTCCATCTCTAGATCGATGGTTCGTCAACTTCGTCGTCGCACCTGGGTGATTCTGATAGCTCGGAGTACAACGTCCATAACTTTTTACTGCACTACCGGATTTGGATGAAATCGGTATCATTGGAAAGATAATTTGATTTCCCACATGATAAAAAGTGAAAATCTTAAAAATTCCATGTGTACAAAAATGGATTCATATTTCAAATTAAGTTTTTAACATTTTTAGAACGATTTCAAGCTAGGTCGAAGTACGAGGTATTACACCATCGCACTGTATTCTCATTGGACAGTGGTCAATGCTGAAGGTTTTGACCAACTCTTTGGTGGAAGGGCTATTAGCATTTAGATCTTCTCTTTTGAAATATTCCTCCTCCCTATGTTCATCATCTTCTGCTTCTAATTGAGATAACACTTGTATAGCAAGCTCATAGAGTGGTGGATATAGCCTAGCTGCTTTACTTGTTCCTTTACTTGGACTTGATTTAGTTTCTTTTCTTTTGGGAGCCGTAGCATTTAAAATTAACAGGAACATAAAATATATTATAATTGATTAATGGATCGTTAAAAAGGATAACAGTAAATCAAACATGTACAATAGTAAAATAACATTTCCAAAAGATCACACATCTGTTGCACCGGGTATGATATTTGTTGCAGCATATGACCAACCTATTGCAGGGGATGAGGAATTCATTGGAAATAATAAAAATAGAGCACACATATATTACACCAGGTCGGATATCTATTGCAACATATAACCAACCTGTTGTAGCAGATGAATAATCTGTTGGAAATAATAAAAATAGATCACTAATTTGTTGCACCTAATAGGTTATCTGTTGCAACATATAACCGACCGATTGCAGCGGATGAGTAAACCATTAGAAATATTAAAAATATATCACTAATCTATTGCACCATGTAGATTATCTGTTGCATCATTAACCAATCTCTTGCAGCGGATGAGTAATCCATTGGAAATAATAAAAATAGATTACTAATCTATTACACCGGGTAGGTTATCTATTGCAACCTATAACCAACTTGTTGCAGCAGATAAGTAATCCATTGGAAACAATAAAAAAGATCACTCATCTATTGCACTAGGTAGGTTATCTATTGTAGCATATAACTGATCAGTTGCAGTGGATGAGTAATCCATTGAAAATAATAAAAATAGATCACTAATCTATTTCACCAGGTAGGTTATTTGTTGCAGCATATAACTATTATGTTGCAGCAAATGAGTAATCCATTGAAAATAATAAAAATAGATCACTAATTTGTTGCACTGGGTAGGTTATCTGTTGTAACCTATAACTAACCTGTTGCAGCGGATGAGTAATCCGTTGGAAACAATAAAAAAGATCACTCATTTTTTGTACCAGATCACTCATCTGTTGTCAAATGCATTATCTGTTGGATCAATATTATTTAGATTTCTTCCAAACAGAAGTGTCATCTGTTGCAATAGAAGAATGATCTATTAGATTGTTTATTTGTTGCATTAGATTTTCATATATTGCATTAGGTTTCCATCTATTGCGTTAGATGGTAATAGATCACTCATCTATTGCGATAGATCACTCATCTGTTGTCAAATGAGGTATCCGCTGGATCAATATTATTTATATTTATCCCAAATAAAAGAGTCATCTGTTGCATCAGATGGTTAATTTATTGTATCAGATGGTTCATCATTTGCAACACCATTTTTACCAAAAAACAACAATTCAACCCAACAACACCAACACAACACACACACAAAAAGTAAGAACATCAACGGTAACCAAAAATCACCAACAAATTGAATCAACAGTTCAACAACAAGAACTACAATAACAACAAAAAATTATATTTCACATTGAAAAAAGTAGAGAAGAAATACCAAAAATTAGGGTTTTATTAGTCCATATTTCAAATTTAAATAAGAAATATTGAAATTGTTAACCAATGCTAAAGAGAAGTTGTTTCAAGTTCATCTGTTTCTTCATAACTAAAAAGATATTATTTTTTACCTGTGAAAGAAGAAATGGTACGAAGAAGAACTCAAAGTTGTTGTCACCAGAGAACACTGCTTGTCACGTCGATTGACTGTTAAAAGTCAAAAAGGAACTCACCGCGCTATTTTTCACCGAGGATTGAAGGGAGAAATTTTATAGAACTGTTGGTTGGGAGAGACTTGAGAGACTCTATCGATAAAGAGAGAGATGAGAGAGATGTTTAATTTGGAAAGGAGAGGGGTGTGGTTTGATTTGTAGTTTTGAAAAGATTAGAAAATTTTAAAAATAATAATCAAGTCCACAACTAACTTAATCAAGTTTCCTAATTATGTTTGACACTTTAAGTTGGTCAATGTCACCAATCCTTCATTCAAGACTTAAAAGACACCTTTTCTTCAATTTTCTCCACACACATTCAAGATCATTATTGTAAATGCTCCTTCGAATGATGTCCAGAATAACTCCCACTTAGGCCAACACGTTTATATTAATTGGACACGATGAATATGTTGTATTTTCATTGGCTAATTTTAGTTGGCAGAAGGCATCAAACTTCATTTCTTTGCATGGTTGGTTATTGGTATGCATAATCAGCCAGAAGAAAAAAAACTACAAAAAGTATAGAGGAAGGGTGGAAAAAAGAAATTAAGAAATTATTATGGTTGGTTTTCCTATTTATTTACCAAATTGATGATTGTTTTGTGTATAGATTAATCTCTTTCACACCAAAATAATTATTATTGATGTTATGTAAAAGGAACATGTTGTAACACCCCGATTCGCTAAACTAGAATGCTACATGGTGCTCATGACCCCGAGGGACCACAAGCTAACCCATGATTGATATCTGTACCTGTATACTGCAAATCATGATATAATAATGCAGAATACATAGAACTGTAAGGTCATAAGGTTCAACTGAATACAATTATGTGGATGAAAATACCTAAAACAACTCAATATGAACGTAAATCTGAACATAAATCTGAAAGCCTCTAAACTATCTGAATAAGGAGGTGAAGGAACATGTCTCCAACTAACTCCGTAAAACTGAACTGAAGAAATAAATAAATGTATCAAATCATATTGTCCTCGAATCAATGAGGACTCACTATGTCTCTACGACTAGAATGCTACCGCTACTACTGGGCTGGAGCTCATTTCTCGGAACCTATGGTGTAACATGAAAAGAAAGCACCATAGCTCAAATGCGTCAGTACAACTGGAGTACTGAGTATACAAGGAAGGTAGGTTGAATATAAAGGGTTTTATGCATGAACAACACTGACTGACCAATATGAACGTGGGAGTGCAAACACACATATATAGAAACTAGGACTATGAATACGTGATAGCATGACCTGTAAGCTAATACCTCATTTACTGATAACTGTCATGACTGATACTGAAACTGATAACATGGACAACTGTATCTGACAGTCCTGTATATACTGAAATCTGAAGAACGCCCTGAGTTCTTTTACTGAGACTGATACTGAAACTATGGGAAGTAGTGTTTAACCGACATGCCCCGTGTATACCATTATGGCTAAGCTGGGGTCCAATCTCTGCCCCGACTGAAGGGGTGTCAATACCGTTCCACGGGTAAGGACAGCCTGTGAGTGACCCTTATCTGGTGGGTACTCAATGAGAATGGTGGGAACTCTAAACTGACGGGTTAAGCCACCTCATCAACCCTAATCTGATGGGTTAAGATGTCTCAACCTACGCTGGCTATGTAATTCTAGAACACAAGGATGACTACTAAGAATCACACCCTGAACTGGCAGTTGAGTTCTCATCCTTGGGTTCACTCGGTGATAATCTCTACTCCCATCTGGAGGGACTGGACATGAATAACTGATTGTGCATGACTTAATCTTACTAAATTCTATTGACTGGCGGAATGTTACTGATATCTGACAATTGACTAAGATCATGAGGTTTTACTGAGTCACATGACTGACTGAAGTCTATGGAATCATAGCTTGAGTTTGGATATCATGAAACATGACATGGATCTAGGCACACAGCTATAATTTTTGGGTACAAGTACCCCAAGGACTCGATGGAAGGAAACTGACACACATGACTGATCTGATCATAAGAATAGAGTCCACTAAGCATGGTTATCAACAATGTATTGCATGGAAAGGATTTCATATCACATGGAAGTACTTGCACAATCTTAATATCATGTTCATTGCATAATCATATTGGCAACACATACCAATAGCATGGAAGTTCATGTGGATTGCATGGTTATCATACATCTGGTTCATAATTAGGATTTGCAAGTAAACATAGCATAATCTCATAAGAATAGTTCATGAGTATTCCAACAACATTTACAAGGCACATTATCAACATAGAAGTCATTGGAACGTAAGGGCATATCATGAATCCTTCACTTAGTCACAATTTAGCTATATTGCATGATTTGTAGTTTCTTAGGTATTTTATCAAACACCTTACATGCACATCTTAAGCATAGGTGAAATCATCAAATTATACATCATGAACAACCAAATTTACATGTTTTCAACTCATATGATATCATAAAATTCAAAAAATATATATAAAGATTCAACAACATGTTCATCAACACCCAACAATATAGAAATCATAATTTATAATGAAAAAAGAGGGTTTTTGAGCTTTATGGATGAAAGGGATCCATAAATCAACTCACGCATACCTTAGAAGAAAGATTCTTGATGATTGACGGAGGAATTTCCTTGAAATCGGATCCTTAAGCTTAGTTACGCAACCCTAGTTGTTTTTCTCTTTTAGTGCTCTTGGATGATGAGCTTTGAGATGATAATAGGGTTGTAACATGTTTAGAAGCTATATATTTCATAGGGTTAAGTTTAGGGACGTGTAAGGAGTGTTAAAAGACTTAATTACCCTTAAAATAACTCAAAACGGAGTATTTTTGGCATCTGGAACTGACTTAAGTGGCGCCCAAGTGATTGCCTAAGCTAGGTTAGGCGGCGCCTAACCAATCGCCTATGCTTGGGTTGGGCGGCGCCTAACCAATCGCCTATGCTTACTATCTCTCACGAAAATGGGCATAACTTTTTGCTCGGGTATTGGATTTAGGCGAAATTGGTATCGTTGGAAAGCTAATTCAATTCTCTACAATTTGGTGGGTCTAAATCAGCCAAAATTCCATATTAAAATCGAGTTATACTCATTCAAAGATGAACCTTGCAAAATCGAACACTAAAACTTGATGAATTCAAAAACTCTTAGCTTGTATTACCTTAAGTGACTCATATGAACATGCTTAATGCATCATAAGCTATCCTATCACTAGGATATTCATTGTAAGTCATGTACTTAAGTATGAATCACAGTATAGGAGATTTCATACGTAGGAATACTTATTCACTTCCTAGCTTAGAAACATTCGGGGTATTACAATATATCCCCCTTGGAAACATTCGTCCTCGAATGAGAATTTACTGAGAAGGGATACAAGACAATAGAACCTAAAATGAACATGAATAACTGAAACTTGATCTCATGACTGGCATGCTAAACATACTGAACTCGTGCATATCTGATGGACGGACAACTAACACATGAATGCATGACTGAGTATGAAACGTTAATAGGTACCAAGTTTATACTGGAATCATGAATGTGAAACTGAATAAGATTAAGGAGAACTGTTATCTTGAGCTTGATCTGAATTGGCGGGGAAGAGGTGAGGATACTTGGTAC
>NC_061111.1:17189560-17202675 GCF_002878395.1 Capsicum annuum
CCTTGAGCTTGATCTGAATTGGCGGGGAAGAGGTGAGGATACTTGGTACGCTTATTTTCTTCTGCTTCCCAAGTAGCTCCCTCATGAGACTGATTTCGCCAAAGAACCTTGACTAGAGGGACTTCTTTGTTCCTCAATCTACGAGTCTGATAATCTAAGATTTTGAATGGAATCTCTTCATAGGAGAGGCTATTCTGAATGCCGATGCTCTGAATAGGGACAACAACTGTTGGGTCACTTATGCACTTATTTAGCAAAGAGACATGGAAGACTGGATGGACTGAGGCTAGATCTGAAGGCAACTCAAGATCATAAGCTACTTTACCGAAGCGACAAAGAATTCTGAAGGGATCGACATACCGGGGACTAAGTTTCCCTTTCTTGCCGAGCCTCTTCACTCTTTTCATGGGAGAGATCTTAAGATAGATATAGTCATTGACCTCAAACTCAAGATCCTTTCTACGAACATCTGCATAGGACTTCCATCGACTCTGAGCAGCCTGGAGTCTCTCTCTGATCAACTGAACTTTATTTAAGGCATCGAATACTAAGTCAGGACCTATGATTGAGGCCTCACTAACTTCGAACCAACCAATCAGAGATCTACATCTCCTACCATAGAGAGCTTCGAATGGAGCCATCTGAATACTAGAATGATAGCTATTGTTGTATGCAAACTCAATCAAGGGCAAGTGGTCATCCCAAATTCCCTTGAAGTCAATTGCACACGTCCTTAGCATATCTTCAAGAGTCTGAATGGCCCTCTCTGCTTGACCATCTGTCTGAGGATGAAATGCTGTGTTGAGATGGACTTGGGTACCGAGACCCTTTTGGAATGCTTTCCAAAAGTGAGAAGTGAATTAGGTGCCTCTATCTGAGATGATAAATAGTGGAACACCGTGTAACCTGACTAACTCCCTAATATAGAGTTTGGCATAATCCTCGGTGGAATAAGAATTATGAACAGGAAGGAAATAAGCTGACTTGGTTATTCAATCTATAATGACCCAGACTGAATCATGCTGATGACGAGTTCTAGGAAAACCTATCACGAAGTCCATGTTAACTTCTTCCCACTTCCAAGTAGGAATGGTGAACTCTTGTATGGAACCACTAGGTTTCTGATGCTCTATCTTTACCTACTGACATGTAGAGCACTTAGCCACAAACTCTAAAACATCTCTTTTCATCCCACTCCACTAATAGATCTCCCGTATGTCGCGGTACATCTTAGTGGCCCCTGGATGAATAGAGTATCGTACACCATTCGCTTCTGCAAGAATTTGCTGCCTCAATTCATATACACCTAGAACACATAGACGACCCTGACAATGAAGAAAATCATCTCCCCCTTGGGAGAAAACCTCGACTTTCTGATTCTGAACTGACTCTTTGAGCTTGACAAGGCTAGGATCCCTGTCTTGTTTCTCTTTCACCTCTGAAACTAGAGATGACTCTGAATTACTATGAACATATACACCACCTTCTGAAGAATCGACTAAGCAAACGCCTAGTCTGGTAAGTTGATGGATCTCTTGAGCCATCTTTTTCTTACTATCCTCAACATGAGAAATACTACCCATGGAGAGTCGACTAAGAGCATCGTCCACAATATTGGCCTTGCCCGAATGATAAAAACACTCATGTTGTAATCCTTCAAGAGCTCTAACCACCTTATCTGGCGAAGATTGAGATCTTTCTGGGTAAAGACATACTGGAGGTTTTTATGGTCTGTGAAGACATCTACATGAACTCCATAGAGATAATGCCTCCAAATCTTCAAGGCAAAAACTACCGCTGCTAACTCAAGATCATGAGTAGGATAATTCTTCTCATGTGGCTTTAACTGTCTGGAGGCGTAGGCTATGACCTTACCATGCTGCATGAGGACACAACCTAAACCCACTCTGAATGCATCACAATAGACTACAAAACCATCTGAACCATCTGGAATAGCTAGAACTAGAGCGGAGGTGAGTCGAGTCTTCAACTCTTGAAAGCTCTTCTCGCATGATCTGACCACTAAAAGTTAATCTTCCTCTGAGTCAATCTAGACATGAAAGATGCAATAGAATAAAATCCCTCAACAAACCATCTGTAATAGCCAGCCAAACCCAAGAAACTCCTAATATCTGATGAAGATACGGGTTTGGGCCAATTTCTTACTGCCTCAGTTTTCTGAGAATCTACTCTAATTCCATCACCGAAAATAATATGGCCTAGGAATGCTACTAATCTTAGCCAAAATTTGCACTGCTGAACTTAGCAAATAATTGGTGATCCCTAAGAGTCTGAAGAACAATCCTGAGATGGTTTGCATGATCACGCTCTGTGCAAGAATAGACCAGAATATCATCTATGAGGACTATGACAAACATGTCCAAGTATTGCTTGAACACATGATCTATCAAATCCATAAAATCAATAGGGGCATTGGTAAGACCAAATGACATGACTAAAAATTCGAAGTAACCATACCGAGTATGGAAAGCTATCTTTGAAATGTCACATTCTCTAACTCTGAGTTGATGATAGCCTGATCTAAGGTCTATCTTGGAGAATTAACTGGCACCCTGAAGTTGGTCGAATAGATCATCAATCTTGGGAAGAGGATATCTATTATTGACCGTGACCTTGTTGAGTTGACGGTAATCAATACACATCCTAAGACAACCGTCTTTCTTGCGCATGAATAATACTGGCACACCCCATAGGGAAATGCTAGATCTGATGAATCCCTTATCTACGAGATCCTTCAACTGATATTTCATTTTCTTGAGTTCTGCTAGTGCCATTTTGCATGGCGGAATAGAAATAGGTTGAGTATCCGAAAAAAAGTCTATGCTGAAGTCTATTTCCCTTTCAAGAGAAATGTCTGGAACATCTTTGGGAAAGACATATGAGTATTCATTAACAACAGGGATTGTTTCGAGGCTGGGATGTTCAGAACTAGAATCTTTAACATGCATGAGATAATACACACACCCCTTAGAAATCATGTTCCTTGCCCGAAGGTAGGAAACAAGTTGACCCCTGAACGCTGAAATGCTACCCTTCCACTCTAGGACGGGCTCATTCAGGAACTGAAACTAAACTAACCTATTTATCTAGTAGACTGTGGCATAGCAGTAATGAAGCCAATCCATGTCAAGAATAACATCAAAATCAGTCATCTCTAACTCCACTAAATTTGTTGGCATGGATTTCTGAGATATCATAACCGGGCAGTTCCTGTATACCCGCTAGGCTATGATGGTTTTACCCACTGGGTAGAGACTGAGAAGTACTCTGCTAGGACTTCGGGACGGATTCTGAAATTGCCTGCTATGTATGGAGTAACAAAAGACAAAGATTCACCTTGGTCTAGCAAAGCATAAACATGAATATGGAAAATCTGTAACATACCAGTAACAACATCAGGAGAATTTTCCTGATCCTGCCGGGACTGAAGAGTTTAACTTGTGATTATGCTCACTAGCATGACATGAATAATGAAGAAAGGATACTGTTCCTAAAACATCTTATAGCCTTCCGCACATAAATGTGGCGCGCAACACACCCATGTACAAGACTCTATTGAACCTTAGGCTCTGATACCAAGTGTGTAACACCCCGATTCACTGAAACGAAATGCTACACGGTGCTCATGACCCCGAGGGACCACAAGCTAACCCATGACTGGTATCTGTACCTGTATACTGCAAATCATGATATAATAATATGGAATACATAGAACTATAAGGACATAAGGTTCAACTGAATACAATCATGTGGGTGAAAATAGCTAAAACAACTCAATATGAACGTAAATCTAAACATAAATCTGAAAGCCTCTAAACTATCTGAATAAGGAGTTGAAGGAACATGTCTCCAACTAACTCCATAAAACTGAACTAAAGAAATAAATAAATGTATCAAATCATATTGTCCTCGAATCAATAAGGACTCACTGTGTCTCTGCGACTGGAATACTACTGCTACTGCTGGGCTGGAGCTCGTGTCTCAAATCCTATGGTGTAACATGAAAAGAAAGTACCATAGCACAAATGCGTTAGTACAAATGGAGTACTGAGTATACGAGGAAGGTAGGCTGAACATAAAGGGTTTCATACATGAACAACACTGACTGACCAATATGAACGTGGGAGTGCAAACACATATATAGAAACTAGGACTGTGAATATGTGATAGCATGACCTGTAAGCTAATACATGGTTTACTGATAACTGTCATGACTGATACTAAAACTGATAACATGGATGACTATATCTGATAGTCCTGTATATACTAAAATCTGAAGAACGCCCTAAGTTCTTTTACTGAGACTGCTACTGAAACTGTGGGAAGTAGTGTTTAACCGACATGCCTTATGTATACCGTTATGGCTAAGATGGGGTCCAATCTCTGCCCCGAATGGAGGGGTGTCAATACCGTGCCACGGGTAAGGAGAGCCTGTGAGTGACCCTTATCTGGCGGGTACTTAATAAGAACGGTGGGAACCCTAAACTGATGGGTTAATCCACCTCATCAACCCTAATCTGATGGGTTAAGATGTCTTAACCTACGCTGGCTACGTAGTTTTGGAACACAAGGATACTACTAAGAATCACACCCTAAACTGGCGGGTGAGTTCCCATCCTTGGGTTCACTTGGTTCTAACCTCTACTCCCATCTGGAGGGACTGGACATGAATAACTGACTGTGCATGACTTAATCTTACTGAATTTCATTGACTGGCGGAATGTTACTGATATCTGATGACAACTGACTAAGATCATAAGGTATTCCTGAGTCATATGACTAACTGAAGTCTATGGAATCATAGCTTGAGTTTGGATATTGTGAAACATGACATGGATCTAGGCACACAACTATAATTTTTAGGTACAAGTACCCCAAGGACTCGATGGAAGAAAACTGACACACATGACTGACTTGATCAAAAGAATAGAGTCCATAATTTATAATAAGTAGAAATCTCATACTGAGCATGGTTATCAACAATGTATTGCATGGAAAGGATTTCATATCACATGGAAGTACTTTCACAATCTTAATATCATGTTCATTGCATAATCATTTTGGCAACACATACCAATAGCATGGAAGTTCATGTGGATTGCATGGTTATCATACATCTTGTTCATAAGTAGTATTTGTAAGTAAACATAGCATAATCTCATAAGAATAGTTCATGAGTATTCTAACAACATTTACAAGGCACATTATCAACATAGAAGTCATTGGAAGGTAAAGGCATATCATGAATCCTTCACTTAGTCACAATTTAGCTATATTGCATGATTTATAGTTTCTTAGGCATTTTATCAAACACCTTACATACACATCTTAAGCATAGGTGAAATCATCAAATTATACATCATGAACAACCAAATTTAGATGTTTCCAACTCATATGATATCATGAAATTCAGAACAAAACATATAAAGATTCCATCTTGGGAATCACCCAATATCAACAACATGATCATCAACACCCAACAATATAAAAATTAACACCCAACAATATAAAAATCATACTTTATAATGAAAAAGAGGGTTTTTGAGCTTTATGGATGAAAGGGATCCATAAATCAACTCACGCATACCTTAGAAGAAAGATTATTGATGATTGATGGAGGAATTTCCTTGAAATTGGATCTTCAAGCTTAGTTACGGAACCCTAGTTGTTTTTCTCTTTTAGTGCTCTTGGATGATGAGCTTTGAGATGATAATAGGGTTGTAATATGTTTAGAAGCTATATATTTCATAGGGTTAAGTTTAGGGACGTGTAAGGAGTGTTAAAAGACTTAATTACCCTTAAAATAACTCAAAACGAAGTGTTTTTGGCACCTGGAACTGACTTAGGCGGAGCCCAAGTGTTTGCCTAAGCTAGGTTAGGAGCGCGTAACCAAACGCCTATGCTTGGGTTGGGCGGCGCCTAACCAATCGCCTATGCTTATTGTCTCTCATGAAAATAGGCATAACTTTTTGCTTGGGTATTGAATTAAGGCAAAATTGGTATCGTTGGAAAGATAATTCGATTCTCTACAATTTGTAATTCGATTCTCTACAATTTGGTGGGTCTAAATCATCCAAAATACCACATTAACATCTAGTTATACTCATTCAAAGATGACCCTTGCAAAATCGAACACTAAAACTTGATGGATTCAAAAAATCTTAGCTTGTATTACCTTAAGTGACTCATATGAACTTGCTTAATGCATCATAAGCTATCCTATCACTAGGATATTCATTGTAAGTCATGTAATTAAATATGAATCACAGGATAGGAGATTTCATACGTAGGAATACTTATTCACTTCCTAGCTTAGAAACATGCAGGGTATTGCACATGTCTTTGCCAAAGAATATTTCATCTGGTTACACCAAAAGTATTTTTTATCTTGTCACCAATTCTAATCCAGACATTTACTGCTCCCCCCTCCCAACCACCTCAACATAGCTTAATAGTTTGTATGATTCTTACTTATGTAACTTGTTTTCTTTACTTTCACTGTCATTTTCTTCATATTGACAAACTTATTTTCCTTGAGAAAACATTTCAAAAAATTTTGATCAATAAAATATGAAAAATTTAAAATTTTTCTCCATATCAAACACACTCTTAATAAATGTTGTGTTAAAAGGAGTATAAAATGCATGTTGGACCCCCAAAAAATGGAGAGACTAATAGAGGCAATACAAATTGATAGGCTATGAATATGCAAAACTTGTCACACCCCTTTTTTAACCAAAATGATATGGATTTTAGAGTTCGAAAGGTTTTTATTATTAAGTGACAAAAATAAAAATTATTTCAAAAAGGATCCATTTTACAATTAACTCAGAGTCGCCACTTGGTATAATCGGGTGTGCCAAGTCACCTTTAGAAAATTCTTTTTCAAAATGAATTGACTCTTTAAAATTGGTTTGTCAATGGAGATTCCTATTAAGGAATTCTGTTGACCGAGGGGAAGGTGTTAGGCACCCCTTGGACCCGTGGTTCAACCATGGTCGTTCCGTAGAGTATATCGGCTAACATGACACTATAGAATGCATAAACCAAACAAAACACACAAACTAAGAAAACAAATAAATCAAACAAAATTCAAAACCAAAATTAATGTCCAGTCCAATTTATTACAGACCAAAAATAAAAAGGTACTGAAATGTAAACCTACGCTAATCTACAATAATCCTAAACTACGGTCCAATGTTTTACCCGATGCCTCATCCGTGATTATGAACCTCCTTTTTCTTATATGATATGTCGGAGCATTCCCCGGTGAATAAATACAATGTGTCGTGGGGCATTCCCCGGCCAAATAAGTACATTTTTGAATGCGAGAAAAATAGAATTATTCAACAAACATACAATAATTCATAATCCTTAAGTATTGCTTGCCCAACCTACCTTTTGCCTGTAGATGCCCGGTGTAAGACATGATACTATCACTTTCGAGGAATTTCAAATCAAACAAAAGCAAATAGTCAAAACAAGCCGATATTCCCTTTTACCAATTTTTAATCCCTTCCCTAAATAGCTTTTCAACAGAAATTTCTTATATGAGACGTGGTTATCCAACTCATACCAACATCAAATTCATACCACAATCAATTATCCATAACAAGTAATGTCAACATTAACGTCAACAAAATTATCCAATCATTATCATCCAACACACAATCATAGAATCAATTTCCCAAATTTAAGATGAAAAAAAGAGAGGGTTGAAGAATTGAACCTCAATTTTTGATTTCAATATATCAAATAGTTTGATGCCACCAACAAATTTGAATACCTCGATCTGAACCTCAACTGATGAACCTACACAAACCACCAACTCAATCGAACCTAAAACCACAAAAGCAGACACGCGGCCCAAAGCAAAATTACCAAAGCCCAAAAACTCGTACGTAATTTCTGAGAGGAATCAACCCAAACAGGCTAATTTCAAGCTATTTCAGATGTTGGTTCAAAGTTTTTGACAGCGAGAGATGAATTTTGGATCGACGGTGCCTGAATTTGATGAATAGTAGCTGATTTCGGTGAGTTTTCTTCGAAAAAACCCAAAACTTATTGTTTCCCCTTTTCTCAGATTTTTGTTTCTACTACTCCTGTTTCTCTCAAGATTCCCTCATTTCCGTCCTTGTTCCCTCTCTATCTCTCGATCTGTATCTATCTCTAACTTCTGTGTGTGCGATGGTGTGTTTTGCTGTGATGTGAGTTTAGTGTTTGAATGAAATTATGTGCCTATTCTATTTGCAGGGGTAGTGTGTCGATAATAATGAGTGTGTAGAGTGTATTCTATGGAATGATATTGTTTGAGTTGTTTTCTATGTATCTGAATTATCCATGGAGTAGAATTGTTCTCTCTGCAGGTGTGTGAATATCTATTTTCTATTCTGTTGGTGTGTGTATTATAAAGAACGTAAGGAGGAGGGGCCTAGGGGTACTGGGGGCATAGGGTGGTGATGTGTCAAAATTTTAGAGGGAGGGGTTGTTAGTTTGTTCAAATTGGGATTATGTGGAAATTTAGGGATAAAATTTGCTTAGAGTTGGTTATTATTTTGTCATTTGGTGAAAAAATTATGGAATGGTGTTGGGGTGCATGGTAAGATGCAGTAAATGGTAAAAATAATTTTTGGAGGGACAAAATTATGAATCTACATCATGCCCCCTTTGGATGTAAACACAAAGTGTTTTCAAACAAAGAAGTAGACAACAAGACAGAATTTTGTCCCGACTGTTATTCAAAAGAAGGAAACAAAAAGATGGAGGGCAACCGAGTTTTAATTTTGAGCATCCTACCTATCCCAAGTTATGAGGAAATCGAGTCACAGATATCTCAATATTTTGGAAAGGAAGGAACTATATAGAGTTGGAGAGTCAAATGAGGCCCTATTGAGGTTTCGGTTCACGGCTCTGTTATTACATCAAAAATAAAAATTTCAAGTTAAAAGATAACAAAAATTACAAAAGTCCTATCTATGCAGCTTCTATGGACTCTTGACATGAGTTTCTGATGCTTTCAAGATTCACAAAAGATCTGATCTTCTTTGGGATGAACTTGAGAATAGATTCTTTCTCCATACAAAATTTGGTGTTGGAGATGAACTCGAACATTGACCATGTTTTCATGTAGGACTCCTGAACTTTGAACTTGAATATGAAAATCCTCACCCTATCTTCAGGTGAACTCCTGACTTACAATTTCTTCACCTGATTGTTTGACCATCAATTTTATCACCCTGTTCTCCAGACGGGCTCCTGACTTGCTATTTTTAATCTTTAGATTTTTAATTTCATCACCTTTTTTTTGGGATGGATCCCGACTTGAAATTTCCTTACTTTATTGACTTTCAATTGCTTCACCTTGTTGCTTGAGTTTCAATTTCTTCACCTTGGTGCTTGACTTTCAATTTCTTTACCTTGGTTCTTGACTTTCAATTTCTTCAACTTATTGCTTGACTTTTAATTTTTTTCACCTTGTTCTTTAGGTGGACTCCTGACTTGCAATTTCATCACCCTATTCTTCAGGAGTTCTCTTGACTTGCCATTTCATCACCCTGTTCTTCAGGCGGGCTCCTAAGTTTCAATTTCATCATCCTATTCTTCGGGTGGTCTCCCGACTTGCAATTCCCTCACTCTATTCTTCTATTGAGCTCCCGACTTTTAATTTCATCACCCTGTTCTCTGGGCAGGCTCCCGAGTTGTAATTTCCTCACTCTGTTCTCCGAGTGAGCTTTTGACTTCCAACTTCATCACCCTATTTTTCGGGCGGAATCCCAAGTTACAATTTCTTTACTCTATTCTCCGGGCGAGCTTCCAACTTCTAATTTCATCACCCTATTTTTTGAGCGGGCTCTCAATTTGTAATTTTCTCACTCTGTTCTCCAGGCGAGCTTCCAACTTTCAATTTCATCACCCTATTCTTTGGGCAAGCTCCCAAGTTGAAATTTCTTCACTCTGTTCTATGGGCGATCTCCCAACTTTCAATTTCATCACCCTATTCTTTGGGTGGACTCCCGACTTGTAATTTCCTCACTTTGTTCTCCGGGCGAGCTCTTGACTCTTAATTTCATCACCCCATTCTTTGAGCGGGCTCCCGACTTGCAATTTCCTTACTCTGTTCTTTGGACTAGCTCCTGACTTTCAATTTCGTCACCCTGTTCTTCAGGCAAGCTCCTGACTTACAATTTCCTCACTATGTTCTCCAGGCGGGCTCCTGAAATCAAAATCAAAACTAGAACAAAAATTATCCCAAACAAAGTTTATGATAAAGAAAGATTCCATATTTCAGATAAATAAAGTCTCACTTTCTAGGAGAGTCCTAAAGTGAAGTTCCATATAACAGGAATTAAATTTTCATTTTTCCCTAGCTTATCATGAAAAGCTTTTACGGGTGTCAAACTCAACCACAACTACTTGCAATAATGCATAATGCAAAGATAAATCAAGATTATGACCAACAAATGCACCTTTTGAAGGTAAAATTGAATGACTGGGACCAAAAAGTCCCTCTCTTAAGAATGAAAGTGTAAGGTTCTTGCTAAAAGTATATCTTTTAGAATTAACGGTTCAAATTAAAAAGTGCACCTCCTAGCCGTGAGATATAAAAGACCCAAATTAGAGAATGTGTTTTTAGGGGTACAAGATGATGAGTTTTACCATAATTTAGATTACCAAACCTGTACAACAACACTGCTCTTGCATTTGCAGAAATAGGGAATAGTACCTCAACATTTACGATTTGAAGCCTTTGATTTGAAGGTAGCAACTGTTTCTATTTCATACAAAGAAAACTTGTGAGTTTAAAATAGGGTGGTTGACTTGCGGCATTGGCTTTTGAGGTGATTTCCCTTTCCCTCATCACATTTAATCTTGCTTCCAAGCAGTAGCATATGTCATTTGTTGTATCATTGACCCAAACTCAGATTATTAAGAGTGATTCTGAAACAAACACAGTATCTCTGCTTTGCTATGCTTCTCACATAAACTCTTTGGTAATTCCATGAATCCCCCGAACTTGTTTTTGACGGAACTTTCTACATGCCTTATTTTGGCTCACAATCATATCTTTCATGTGTTGGCGTTTTGTCTTGCTTTGTGCAATTGAAGAAGTTTGTAGCCAGTTTTGAAATCTTTTCTTACTTATTTTGACATGGACTTGACTCAGAGACGAGAAAAATGACAATGATTTTTTATTTGGATAACTGACTCAAGAAAACAAAATAAAAATAAAGAGAAGAAAGAAAAGACAATGAATATCCTCATTTGAAACAAACAAACAAAAAATTCATCTAAAAATGGCAGTCAACTCTAATGATTATTCCATGTATTTTGGATTAAGCTACCTGATCTTTCCATCCAAACTTTCTACCAATTGTTATTGAGTTAATGGCTTTGAAACTGAGTTGCTTACTTAGGTCGATTTCATTTAAAACCTCATTCGGCTAGTGGCACCTTGAAGGGTTTTCGCCAACAAACTTCTCTTATTTTCTTTTTCTCAGCTCACCATTGCCTTATGGTTCCCGTGAGGGTTTTTCACCAATGAGACTCTTATTTTTATTTCTCTCAACTCTGAATCTTCTTACGGTGCCTTTGAGGGTTTTCACCTATAAGACACTCTCATTTTATTTTCTCTTGACTTACCATCGTGTTATGGTGCCCGTGAGGGTTTTCACTAATAAGACACTCTTATTTTATTTCTTTACTGATTCCCTATACTGAGGAAGACAAGTAGTTCCCAAATGCATCATAATATCCCTTCCATGCTTAGCCTTAACATCCTCAAAGATTGATCTGAAGGTCTTTCTTTGGTTGTAACTTTGCTTTTGAATAGGGTTAGAAAGAAAGGATGACATGAGGCCCAAACGACACTTGAAGTAGGGTAGGACTTACAACTTTTGGAATTGACTCAAACAATGAGGAATAACTCATGCCCCAGTTTCTTTTGGCTGGGTGATTCTAAATTATTTATTTGGTTGGACCGAGCCCAGAGTAAGGAATCCTACGTACCTCACCCCCGAGAGAGGAGAATCAGGTCACACGTAGTTCCAATAATTTATTTCTTTGCTTGACTCAGATTTCTTCTTTTTCTTTTTACAAACTCTTTTTCTCTTTGAAACTTTTCTGACTCTATTTTTTTTTATACTCGTTTCTTTTCATCCTTTTTGACATATTTTTTCTCTCTTATTTTTTGAAACTTTTTTGACACTATTCTTTTTGCTTGATATTTTTATTTCAAGCGTTGTCGCCTTTATCTTGATTCCAAAAGTGGGGTATGAACGAAAATAGAACTAAGGCTCAAACGGGTAAACAAAGTATGACACAATATTTGGATAGCAGAATGAAATGCCTTCGCCATATCAATCCTTGAAAATGCAAGTACGTAACAATGCAATATGAAAGTGGGAGATGAAGACTATTTATGGCACATTTTACAACACTAACTTTAATTGAGCATGTGCTTCACTACTTCTTCTACACTTGTCAGACATACAACTCCACCTTCGTTGTGCATCCCTCATATTGAATGACTCATGTTTTTGTGGAGCTGATTTTCTTTCTGTTCCTCTTGATATAGGATCACACAACCACTGTTTAACCTAATTGAGACATGTCTTTCAATTGATGACCAAGTTATTCTTGTGATTCTTAAAATAATTGCCTTAATTTTTAAAGAAGGTTTCAACTGGATCACCAAATGCCTCAACACTCTATTTATTTTCTTAGATGCTCTCTTTTTCTAACTTTAATCCTCTGACTTAACGTTTCATGATTAAAATGGATTTTAAGATCTGACTGAAAATTTTGCTAGCATATCATATCACTAGAATCAACATAAAATCCGTGTAAAGAAAACAAACAACACATATTTAAAGCACAAAGGAAAAAAGGACACTTTATTTTATTGAAATAAAAGATAGAAGGTTTTAAACATAAATGACAAAGAAACAAAAAAGAGATAGATTCTGAACTACAACTCTGAGATAATTTGAAAAATAGAAAGGAAAACAAAACAAAATACCAACAATCCTTCCTGGTAATAAGAGAAGTGACTTTCCAATTGTTGAGTTTGACATCTTAGCCACTGAGTTGTATAT
>NC_061111.1:17205675-17211643 GCF_002878395.1 Capsicum annuum
AAATTAGAGATGAATCATGATGATTTATTGTTGTATAATGTTGTCTACATGTGCTATGCCTACCATGTGTTTGATTAAATACCTAGATGAAGGGACAATACCCAACTAGTATGATATCATGAAATCTCCATGTATGTACAAGTTATGCCTATCACATGTTTTGATGGAATGCTTCTATAAATGTATTATGGAATATGATGTTAGTTATATATTCAAGTAAGTTATGCTTGGTCAGTTTTCTTTCATCGACTCCTGGGGGTACTTGTACCCGAAACATTAGCTGTGTGCTTAGGGCCATGTCATGTTTTCACAATACTCTTAGTCAAGCCATGATCCTTAGACTTCAAACAGTCTTATGAGTCAGGAAATCTCTATGATCTCATTAACTCAATTAGTTGTCAGATGTCAGTAGTATTCCATCAGTCAATGAAAGTTAGTAACTCGGTCCATGTTAGTTCAGTAAATCATGTTAGTGTCTATTTAGATGGGAGTAGAAATTAGCACCGAGCAAACCCAAGGGTGGGAACTCACCTGTTATATGAGGAGTTGATTCTTAGAAGCAATCCTTGCGTTCGAGAACTATGTAGCCAGCATAGGTTGAGACATTATAGCCTACTATATGAGGGTAGATGAGGTGGATTGACCTGCTATATGAGGGTTTCCACCATTCTCATTAGAGTTACCTATTATATTAGGGTCACTCACATATTGTCCTTACCAGTGGTGCGGTATTGACACCCTTCCAATCAAGACATAGATTGGACACTAATTTAGCTATAATGCATCATTTGGGGAATGTCGGTTAGATGACTATCTATGACATTCTTAGTTGCAGTCTCAGTAAAAGAAGTTAGATAGTTCTTCAGAATTTAGGACTGTCAGATACAGTCAACTCAGATACAGAACGAAACTCAGATAGTTCTACCAGATTCAAGACTGTCAGATATAGTCACTCATGTTATCATTTATATCAGTTATTAGTATGTTATGTTATCAGTATTCAGATTTAGTACTCATGTTATCACGATTTCAGATATAGTTACTATGTATGCATGCATGCATGTATTCTCACATTCATATTAGTCAGTTAACCAGTATTGTTCATGCATATGAACCCCATGCATTCATCCTACCCCACATGCATACTAGTACATTCAAAGTATTGACGCATTTGTGCTATGGTGTCTTATACCATAGATTAGTAGTAGATTCTAGTTTCAATAGTCAGAGTTAGAAGTAAGTCCTTATCATTCGAGGATATGATTATCTCTCTATTATATCATTAATTATTTTATTAGTTGGAGTTAGTTGGGGACATGTCCCATCAACTCCTTGCTCAGACAGTTCAGTCAGTTAGAGGCTTCTAGACTATCATGTTTCAGACTTTAGTATTTTCAGTTTTGTTTTGGGTATTTTATACCCTATTTAGATGTTATGTTTTACTTTAGTTATGTGAACCTTATGGCCTTTCATTTCATGTTTCTACATTATTCAGTATTTTATGCAGTATACAAGTACATATATTAGTTATGGGTTAGCTTGTGGTCCTTTGGGGTCATGAGCACCGTGTAGCATTCCGAGTACCAAATTCGAGGTGTTACAAGTAGCATCTGAACTAGCCTGAAATTGGCTTGTTTGGGTTGATTCTAGCGAGAAATTGCGAATGAGTTTTCGGGCTTTGGTAATTTTGCTTTGGGTTGCGTGTCTACTTTCATGGTTTTGGGTTCGATCGTGTTGGCAGTTTGCATAGGTTTGTCGATTGAGGCTTGGATCGAGGTATTTGAATCCATTGGAATCGAACTATTTGATATATTGAAATCGACAATTGAGGTTCAATTCTTCAACCCTCTCTTTTTATTTCATTTTAAATTTGGAAAATTGATTCTATGATTGTGTGTTGGATGATGATGATTGGGTGATTTTATTGATGTTGAAATTACTTGTCATGGATAATTGATTGTGGTATGAATTCGGTGTTGGTATGGGTTGGATAAACATTTTTCGTATAAGAAATTTTTGTTGGAAAGCTATTTGGGGAAGGAATTAAAAATCAGTAGAAGTGAATATCGGCTTGTGTTGACTAATTACTTTTGTTTGATTTGAAATGAATGTTAAATTCCTCAAACTTGATAGTATCATGTCTTAGACGGGCATCTATAGGAAAATAATAGGTTGGGTAGGCAATTAGGAATTATGGATTATTAAATGTTTGGAATGTTTGTTGAATAATTCTATTTTTCTTGCATTCGAAAATGTACTCATTTGGCTGGGAAATGCCGCGAGACACATTGTATTTATTCACTGGCGAATGTCCCGATGTATCATGTATGCAAAAGGAGGTTCGTGATCAAGGTTGAGGCATCGGGTAAAACATTGGAGTGTAGTTTAGGATTAGTATAGATTAACGTAGGTTTACATTTTAGTACCTTTTTATTTTGGGTCTGTAATAAATTAGACTGGACACTAATTTTGATTTTGAATTTTTTGATTTGTTTGTTTTCTTGGTTTGTGTGTTTTGTTTGGTTTATGCATTCTATAGTGTCATGTTAGCCGATATACTCTACGGAGCGACCATGATCGAACCACGGGTCCGAGGAGTGCCTAACACCTTTCCCTCGGTCAACAGAATTCCTTAACCAGAATCTCTGTTCGTAAACCAGTTTTAAAAAGTCAAATTATTTTGAAAAAGGATTTTCCAAAGGTGACTGGGCACACCTGATTATGCCAAGTGGCGACTCTGAGTTAATTGTAAAATGCATCCTTTTTGAAATAATTTTAATTTTTGTCACTTAATAATAAAACTCTTTCAAACTTTAAAATCCATATCTTTTTGGTTAAAAAAGGGGTGTGACGGCTCTGGCGACTCTGCTGGAGATTTTTTAGAATTCGAGCTTATTTTTGGAGTTGTATCGGCTTAGTGTCATATTATGAGTGTATAGACGTTGTTTGTGTTATTGTTTGTATTTGTTTTTATCATTGTTGAGTGCTTCCTTGCTACATGTTTACAATTTTTCCTCTTATATATTACCGCTTTTTATCTAACATCATTTGCATAACCTGAGTCAATTTTTTCTGCAACAAGTTTTATAGTACACGCTGTGTACACGACCTATAGTTGAGTCAACCTTATTTTAGGAGGGGGAGCCGTCGGCTGGTACAGATTAGGTGGAAAGTAATTGCGGCCACTATCGACCTTACACTTCCCTGAACAACCTTGTTAGTGGATCCCAGCATAGGTCAGCCTTTAAGTCATGCTTATCTGCATCATATTGAGACCTAGCGGGACCCACTTGGTCCTTTGTAGGAAACTCACCTTTAAAGCATCCCTACATGCTAATTGTTGCATATTTGAGGGTTACAGGGTAATTTGACGGACTGATTTGGGGAAAAGCATGTGTTAGAAGTAAAATGTGTAGGCAAGAATTTGTTGAAAAAAAATAAAGAAGAAGTGAGTCAAAAAAGAGTTTTGTAGTTTTTTAGAGTTTTTATGTTTTTTTCCTCTTCACAATCAAAATTCAAAAAGATTTTTTACCTTTTGCACTCTTTTTTTCAAAAAACAAAAACATCAAAAAGATTTCTCTTTGCCTCATTTATCAAACATTTATATTTCAATAATTTCAAAAAAATATTTTTTTTATAGGATCTTTTTATAAAGAAAATTCAAAAGGATAGAAGAAGTTTTGTACATTTCATATAACGAAAATACCAAAAAGATTTTTCTTTCATAGTTGTTGGTGTCAGTTTTATGTGAAATGTCAAATTGAAAATTTAAAAAGATTTTAATTATGTTGTTTATCGTCCGTCTTTGGTTGTGTCTCTCAAGCCAGGGTTCAGTTTGTTATTAATCCTTCACTGTTCAATCTGTACGAACTGCGCACCCCTGATTCTCCTCTCTTGGGAGTGTGATATGTAGGCAGCCTATTGTGGGTTCGGGGATCTTATTTAAAAATTTCAAAAAGATTTTATTCACTCTTCATTTAGAGTAGGTGTCATATACATCTCTAAAAGAAAACCACAAAAAAAATTTTATTTAATAGTTTCAAGTTTCATTTTCGTATGAAATTCAAAATTGAAAATCCAAAAAGATTTTTCTTTGGTAATCATAGGTTTCATTTTGTATAGGAATCTGAAAAATTCAAAAAGATTTTCTTCACTCTTCATTTAGAGTAGGTGTCATATACATCTTTAAAAGAAAACTACATAAAGATTTTTCTTTAATAGTTTCATGTTCATTTTCGCATGAAATTCAAATTATTTTTCTTCGGTGATTATAGGTTTCATTTTGTATAGGGAGGTCAAAGTTGAAAAATTCAAAAAGATTTTCGTTATTTATTATTTGGTTTTCTTCTTAAAGTTTCAAGAAAAAAAAAAGAAAGAGAGTTGATTAGTCATTTTGTGGCCAAACTTCACGAACTACGCACACCTGATTCTCCTCTCTCGGGGGTGAGATACATAGGCGCCCTTCTAGGGTTCGGTGATCTTTTCAAAAGAAAAAAAAGAGAAAGATTTTGAGAAAGTATTAAACTCTAACTCGTTCGTTATTTCTTATTCAGTTAATTTAATGTGATTGGTTTGTGGTATTCTAGCTATTCCTCCACGTCACACCAAATCCAATGAAGGGTTAGTTGTGTTCAACAAGGATATAAAGAATGACATCATGGATCAAACAAAGAGTCAGGAAAATGAGAGTTTAAAGCAAGAGATTAGGAGACTAAGGCAACAAATGATGAACATGTACCGAGCTTAGGCCAGTGGGTTACCCCCTCCTCCATTTACCGCTATTGATCCTACAAATACCTCGAATTTTACACCAAAATGACAGAGTTAGTTTCTTACTATTGTTGATGCACCGCAACATGACTCAGAATTTATTCCAAGCCAAAATCATCTCCATAGTTCCACCACTCTTTCTCTAGCTCCTCAGCATAAGCCTACTACATTCATAACACCATATGTCGTCTGTGATTTTGTTGCTTAATCCTCTATCGAGGCTTCCACATTGGATGTTCGCCTAACGATTGTACTTTCCCATGCTGCCACTGAACCCATGTTCAATACTCTTTATGATTATTGCTATATTCCTGAGCCTACTTTAAAGTTAACTGCGCCACCAAAATTTCTTAACAAGAAGCCTAGTGTGTCAAAACAGCCAGAGAAAATGGTTGAAAAATAAAGAGTGCAGAAAATGCTATGAAAATTTTCCTAGGACCTGCGGGTAAAGAAGGTGTTACATACAAAGACTAGGGCATGTATTTAAGTATTAACCTTCTTTTAAGCCCTGAGATATCGAAATTTAAGGAGCGAGATAGACATAGGGAATCTGTGAAACATTTGGGACAATATTGCAATCAATTAAAGGAAACGCGAGGGAAGAAGAATGAGGAAGATGTAGCTGCTATTGTAGTTAGAAAACAGGCACGTCCAAGAAGACCACGTCATCATTATCCTCGGTCTCAAGCCTAAGTTCATTTCCAGCTCCATATAATCACTCCCAAAATCCATCATACCCCATCTCTCCACCTCTATGTCTAGTATACTGCACACAACCATATGTTCAACTCCCTTACTCACAATGGTGTGCACCAATGCCTCAGAGTCACCCTCCAACTCCACTAACATATCGAAGCCCTTCTAGGCCTGATTTTTGATCTAAGAAAAATAATGAAATAAGGCAGAAGTTGAGAGATAGATTTACGCCAATTGGAGAGTCGTATGCCAGTTTATTTCAGAGATTAGTACAATGGGGCATGATCACTCCTCTCCTTGGGCACACTCTTAATCTGCATTCAAGAAATTTTGATCCTAATGTACGATGTGCATATCATTCTGATGCTTAAGGTTATAGTATTGAAGATTGTCGGGATTTGAAAAGAGAAATTGAAAAGATGATTCAAGATAGATCAATTATGGTGCAGAACATTGACAGTGAGGAAAGCTCTAGTCATGCTGATATACAACTCAGTGGCTA
>NC_061111.1:17211743-17240797 GCF_002878395.1 Capsicum annuum
CTTATTCAGAGAACCCTCTACAACAGAATCTTTCCACTGTGTTTTTCTTCTTTACAATTACTAACCTATTTAGAAATTATCTTCTTATACCACATTATATTGATGAAATTATCTGCCTCATAAGGGGTAGACAATTAGCATACCCGGATGCTTATGATGTTGCCAATAAGATAGTTGATCTCAACTTCTACAATAATTTTAAGGATAGGTACGATGATCTCTGTAGGCAGGCTGGTATCGGTGGCTGGAGATTTGTTAAGTTAGTTTCTACGTTCAAATGGGATGAAGACATGACTAACTATGTTAGAGAGAAGAGGTCATATCCATACAACAAGAGCTGGACCAAGGCAAAGATAATCCTTGCAGTCATGAACATGGAAGTCAAGTATTTTCTTGCTGTTGAGATACTACTCGATGAGGAAAAAATTAAGGTTTATGACTGCAACTTACCTTTCTTCAAGGAGGATACATTTTTAACCCATGCATCCACTCTTAAAGTTGTTCCCCAAGTTGTTGACGCAAAGTAAACTGATGGATCATTTGCCGGTGGATGACTTGAGAGAGGAATCATAGGATTTTCAAGATCAAAATAAGAATATCCACCTCCAAAAAAATAAAATCGGTGCAACGTGCAGGCCATACTCGTTTGTATACATCGAGTGTTTGCTGACCGGTACAGAAATGATTAGTATGTATGACGTCGTTGTGGTAAAGATGCAAGAGGTCTGGGATTATGGGGTACTAACTAAATGGTTGGATCCTGTGTATAAAAAAGAATATGTACAAAGACAGATACGAATAAGATAACAACTTTTTATTTCAAGCCATTTCACTTTACATGTAGTGGCAATAATTTTTTATGTCTAGCAAAAGTTGAATTTTTATAATGCAACAGATTGTATATCTGTTGTAACAGATATAATACCTGTTGTGATAGATTGATTATCTGTTAGAATAGGTTAGTCATCTGTTGCATTATGCTGATGTTTTCTAGTCTGTTTGTCGCAAATGATATACAATCTGTTGCAACATATATCTATTTGTTGCAACTAATGGGTAATCTGTTGGAACAAATCAAAAAAGTAGAAATACCTATTATATAATTTCCAGTAGTTGACCTACATATTACTGCATATGTATAAATCTGTTTGATAAGATATGTCATCTATTGCAGCAGATGTATTATCTATTACGATATTTGAATCTAGTATTCAATTTTAATTAACATGTTCAAAACTAAGGATTAAACTATATTCATAGACAACATAAAATAAATCGAAGCCTTCGAAAATTACGTGAAATAACTCAATAAATAAATGAAATATAAAAAAATCATTATGGGTACAAATGATCTACTCTACAAATAAATCAACAACTTAAACCAAGGAGAATAAGTTATTACATTGATGGGCTCAAGCTATAAAAATCTACTCAATATGGACAAGTTGTTCTTCATCTGGTGCTACGAAATTTGGCTTTGGTCGTAGTGGATCTTTAATGTCGCTTGCGTACGGCTTCTGAGCTTTCGCTTCTTTGGATTTTCATAAAAGAGCAGCATATCTTTTGTGGAGTAATCCGAAATCAAGTCCATCATTTGGTACTTGTAACCCATCGCTCAAATACTCGGCGTAAGTGGCAACAAAAAAAACTCAATCCCTGCATTTTAAAAAAATAGATAATTCATATCTTACAGTTCATGTAAGCGTTGTGAAATTTATGAAATGAAACTAAATCATGACACTTATACTACAAACTACCAATGGTTTGTTGAGAAATTCCTTCAATATATTGTACATCAAATTGATTACCCATTTTATCCCAGCATGCTTCAATCGTCGACCAATCAGTACGAAGCTTTAGGTCTAAAAATCCACTCATATCAAGGTAAGTAGGAATATTTTGGCTAGCTTTTGTATCTCAGACGACGAACCAGAACGTCTCCTTCACAACATCGAGTCATAAACTTGGATGCACTTCTCTTTTAGAATGACGATAGCCAATACCTAATAAAATTCATCACCACAATTGAATGGAATGTATACTTCATCGACCAAATGCCAAGGTAAACTAGCTGGAATATTAAAACCTTTGATGATATTGATTAAGCATTCCTCATTTTGAGAAACTTCCAGTTGTTGTTGACAATACCAATCGTAGGCATTATTGATGTAAACTTTGTACAAAAAATTACCTGTTGTGTATCTGTATTGTTCTTGTGTTTGCAACTTGGCCTTCTTTCGGAGGTAGTAAAAATGACATTGATGTGCTGCCCATATTATCAAATATTTTAAATTACACGATAAAAAAATTAATACGCAGATGCAATTAAATAAAATATTAATTAATAGTAATATGTATGGCATTTAAACCTCATCATTCCAGCAAGTTTGGGGCTGTGATATCAAATAGAACCAATTCTTCATGTCGGGATATGAGTTAGACAACATTTGTAATAGGTGTATATATCTGTTTGATAATTTTCAGCAGATGTATCATATGTTGAAACAGATATATGTCTACTTGTTTGTTGGAACAGATGATATACATTCACCTTTTTCAGCTTATGTTTCTCTCTTGTGGCCCTTGTACATTGAACAGCGGTGTAAGACAAAGACAGAGGCATTGCAATTTTGCTTTTTTTTATGCTTGATGATGCCTTGGAAATATCTATCCTTCTCCTCTTAGCCACCTTGATCTCTAATAGGGTGTATGGATATGAAATCTTCTTTGATGGAATGACACCTCTCTTAGATGTCATTTTCTTTACCGAAGCAATTAGTGCATTAATAACATTAATCACTCCATCATGTTTCACCTTGCAGTCTTAACATTTGCATGTAGAACATTCGCTAGATGTGGCAAAATCTGAAGAAAAATTTGTATAACTAGTATGATCATAATCATAATGGCTTGTTGTTTTAAAAACTATAAGAAAGGCATCATTAGGCCCAACAGCAGCACCACTACCACTACCACTACCACTACCATCATCAAAAACAACAAGCCCACCCTCCAAAATTATTTTTCTTGTAATGGTTGTTGCTACAAATAATTTTATTTTTATTCTATCAACGATCTTAGGGTCTGATAAAGTTTGCACAGACTGTAAAGTAAAAAAATGACATCTTCAACTCTCAATTGGTTGGAACAAGCCGCGTATGGATAATCTAAAATAAATAAGTACATATATTAGAATGATGATGAAATCATTTAAAATAATCATTAATTAAAATAAAACTTGATTAGAATTAGACTTACTGCTTCCTTCGGGGGATTGAAAAGATCAAAAAAATTTGTATTTTTATCATTTTTGACCGACAACCTTCTAAGGATTCTTGGACAGGAAACTTCTTCCTGGTAGTTCACTTGTTGTGTCAAATAAGGAATGACTTCAAATGCCCAAGCCTATAACATAATGCCAATAAATCAGAAGTATTATTAAATAAAAAAATAAATCATATCATAATAAAAGAAATATTTACCATGAAAGCCCATGAAAAGCCATATAAGTTGACTGTCTTTGGCGTTAATAGAGTCAACAAAATTTGACCGTCATTTTGAAGGTATCATAACCCCAAGGATAGTTGTTAAATGTTTCAAGATCCTTAGAGAGATTTATTAAACCAAGGATTATATTGTTGTTAACGTCTCTCGCCCAAAGAATATTATTACAAACCAAACCAAGCACAATAATTGCTTGTGCTTCTTTGAAAGTCCTTTACCTTTCAACGCTTCTATTAAATTTTTATTTTTGAAGTTTGGACCAATAATGGACACCAGGTTATCACAATCACTCGACTTTCCTTTGCCTTTTTTGGGTGTGCGGGCTGCTTTTTTTGGGTTAGAGTAGGTATAATTTGAGAAGGAGAAGGAGGATAACATTTTAGTCTAGTAACTATGGAAAACTCCTTCCAACCAAAACAAATAGGCATGCCACAGTAATTTATCCAAACCTCATCCATCTTATCTTTGTTTTCATACATAAACCTACGCTTGAGAAGATCATATACCATTTTCATATGAAAACGAGCATTGTTGTCCTTTGGCAAATCAAGATATTGCCCAAAGTAGCTTTTCCTGAAATAAGAATCCAATTTTTGTTCTTGAAGTATTTTTCAGAAGGCGTCGAAAGATTTTTCTATGGCTGACTTAACCATGAAATCACCCGTTAAATCTGTGGCACCATCGCACTGCTTTCTCATAGGATAACGATTAATGCTGAAGGTTTTGGCCAATTTTTTGGCGGAAGGGCTATTAGCATTTGGATTATCTATTTTGAATCATTCTTCCTCCTCCTCGTGTTCATTATCTTCTGCTCTTGATTGAGATAACGCTTGTAACGCAAGCTCATAAAGTGGTGGATGTAGCCTAGCTGCTTCACTTATTCCTTTACTTGGACTTAATTCGATTTCTTTTCTTTTGGGAGCCATATTATCTTAAATTAACAGGAATATAAAATATATTATAATTGATTAATGCATCGTTAAAAAAGGATAACAGTAAATCTAACATTCACAATAGTAAAATGACAGTTCAAACAAACCACACATCTGTTGTACCAAGTATATTATCTGTTGCAACATATAACAGATCTATGCCAACGAATGAGTAAACCATTGGAAACAATAAAAATATATCACTAATATGTTGCACTAGGTAGTTTATTTGTTACAACATATAACCAACCTGTTGCAACAAATGAGTAATTCATTAGAAACAGTAAAAACAGATCACTCATATATTACACCAGGAAGGTTATCTGTTGCAATATATATCCAACGTGTTGTAATGGATGAGTAATCCATTAGAAACGGTAAAAACAGATCACTGATATGTTGCACCAGGAAGGTTATATACTGCAATATATAACCAACCTATTGTAATAGATGAGTAATCCATTGGAAACAGTAAAAATAGATCACTTATCTATTGCACCAGGGAGGTTGTCTGTTGCAATATATAACCAATCTATTACAGCGGATAAGTAATCCATTGGAAACAAAAAAAATAGATCACTCATATATTGCATCAGTTAGAATATCTATTGCAATATATAAACAACCTGTTGCAGCGGATGAGTAATCCATTGGAAATAATAAAAATAAGTCAGACATCTATTGCACCAAGTAGGTTATCTGTTGCAGCCTACAAACAACCTCTTGCAGTGGATGAGTAATCTGTTGGAAATAGTAAAAATAGATCACTCATCTGTTACACCAGAAAGGTTATCTATTGCAATATATAACCAACCTATTACAATGGATAGTAATTCATTGGAAACAATAAAAATAAATCACTTATCTGTTGCACCAGATAGGATATTTGCTGAGCATATAACCAATCTATTAGAGTGGATGAGTAATCTATTGGAAACAATAAAAATATGCCACACCTCTGTTGCACCAGGTAGGTTATCTGTTGCAGCCTATAAACAACATATTGTAGCGGACGAGTAATCCATTGGAAACAATAAAAACAGATCACTCATCTATTGCAAGATGAGTTATCTCTTGCAAAATGAGTTATCTGTTAGATTTTTTCCAAATAGAAGAGTCTTATGTCGCAACAGGTGGATGATCTGTTAGATTGTTCATCTGTTGCATCAGATTTTCATTGTTGCATCAAATTTGCATATATTGCAAAACAACACAACACACACACTAGTAACATCAACGGTGACCAAAAATCACCAACAAATTGAATCAACAATTTGACAACAAGAAAAAAATATATCAAAAATTAGGATTTTATTCAATCCATATTTCAAATTTAAGCAAGAAATTTTAAAATTATTAACCAATAGTAGAAGAGAAGTTGACTCAAATTCCTCTGTTTCTTCATAACTAAAAAGAAATAACTTTTTACCCGTGAAAGAAGAAATGAGACAACGAAGAACTCGAAGTTGTTGTCACCGGAGAAGTCTTCATTTTGATCGACGGTTGAAAGTCGAAAAGGAACTCGCTCGACTATTTGTCGTCGGAGATTGAAGTCGCCGAGGATTGAAAGGAGAAATTTTGCAGAACTATTGGTTAGGTGAGAGTTGAGAGAAGTTGTCGAGAGAGAGAGGAAAGAGACTGGCTAATTTGGATTGAAGAGGGGTGTGGGTTGGGTTGATTTGTATTTTTTAAAGGATTAGAAAGTTTTGAAAATATTAATCAAGTCCACAATTAACTTAATCAAGTTTCTAATTATGTTTGACCCATTAAGTTGGTCAATGTCACCAATCCTCCATTCAAGACTTAAAAGACATCTTTCCTTCAATTTTCTCAAGTAACTTTATCTATATCAATTAAATGTCACAATATTATAAGATTAGGAAATTAATTAAATTACTATAAAAGATAAAATCATGACGTAAAAGTAATTAATTGAAAAGATTAAAAATAAGTTGGAAACTTTTATGAGGACTGTCAAAGTTCTTGGATTATCTCTTATATATAATAGTATTATACATATTTGATAGAACTATACAATTTCTATACATATATCTTATATAGATACATATTCCATATAACAATTATATCATTTTTATATAATTATATTTAATTATTATTTGTAAACAATAAAAAAAATCAAAATATTTTTCAATTAAAAAATTTATAGCAAAAAAAAACTGAAATATTTTTAAAAGGGCCAAATGGTCCAAGTTGAAAACTGTATCAGTATTGTATATAGATTGTATCAGTATTGTATATAAACTGTTTTTGAACTACATGGGCCAAAGTGACCCAAATTGAAAAAGAATATGAAATGGCCATAAAGTGGGATTCGGAAAGGACAGAAACGGCACTTCAAATTAAATTATCACCTTAAAAATGGCCATGGAATTTAAATTTCACTTTCTATCCATTTTAATTTACTGACTGGTTCTATACCGTTTTTACACAACTTTTATAAAGGTTTTATACAAATCTTATACATAAATATTCTATACGGAAATTATACAATTTTGATACATAATTTATATAATAACTGTACATTTGCACTTCAAATTAAACTATTTCCTTGAAAATGGCCATGGAATTTAAATTCCACTTTCTAGCCATTTTAATTTACTGACTGGTTCTATACCATTTTTACACAACTTTTATACTGGTTTTATACAAATCTTATACATAAATATTCTATACGGAAATTATACTATTTTGATACATAATTTATATAATAATTGTACTAGTTTTTACACGTTTTATACAACAACTATATAATTTGTATACACTTTCTATATATTGTACATATACATATTTGATAAAACTATACAATTTCTATACATATATCTTATATAGATTCATATTCTATTTAATAATTATATCGTTTTTATATAATTTAATTATTATTTCTAAGGAATAAAAAAAAGCAGAATATTTGATCAATTTAAAAATTTATAGTAAAAAAAAATTGAAATATTTTTAAAAGGGTCGAATTGCCCAAGTTGAATATTGTATCAGTATTGTATATAGATTGTATCAGCATCGTATATGGACTGTATATGGATTACGTGGATCAAAATGATCCAAATTGGGAAAGATTAGGAAATGGCCATAAAATGACATTTGTTTAGCCGACTGGACATTATTTGTCCAAATGTCAAACTTGGGTTATAGTTGGGCTATTATTTTTTAAATAAGTCATAGAGTGTCTTTTTCCCATTCATTTTTTTGACTAGATATTTTTTCTCCATATGCCCAAACTTGGGCTATTTTTAAAAAAAAAAGAGGCTTCACAATGTCTTTTTCCCTTTAAACAATGACTTAATATCTTATATTTTATATTTTACTCTTGATACATATGAATAAAACTCACTCCACTTTTACTCCACAATTAATGCATGCAATCTATTTTTTTTTGAAATTTTTTTTTTCAAATACTTCATCCCCTAAAATCTCTCTCAAATTATCACTAATTGATACAATTTTCATCTCCTTTACTGCAACTTCTTCACCAATTTCATATTCTTTTTTTATCTTTTTATCAACTTTTCTTTTATCAATTTTGAATTCTTTTCCAGCTTTTAAATCAGTACCAATTAAGGAAAAGAGGAGAAATTGAACAATGTGATAGTGACATATACTTTGTGATAGTGATTCATATTTTTAATTTATTTGGATATGTTTGATACATTTAACATATGTTTGACAAATGTAAATTATTTATTTTGGAGTGAGATTTATTTTTTAATGGCTAGTGAGTAATTTTACAAAATGTATCATTGTGATACATTTGGAACCAAATGTATCATTATGATACATCTGAAATCAGACGTATCATTTTCATGATTTGTGCCTAATTTTACTCCCCGTAATAATTGAAAATCAGTTACTTCCTTATTTAACTAACCACTAAATTACAAATGTATCACAATGCATATGTATTAAGGCTAAAATTATATATCACTGATTTAAAAATCTAGGATATGATGTAATTTAACAAATTATTGGGATAAAGTGTTATAACCCTTAAATATTTCGAGATTTATGTAAGTTACCCATATTATTTTGATTGGCTAGCCGTCTTTTCCCTTTTTATATAGGAAAACTTACATAAATTCCTGAATGTTTAAGTGTTATATTTTCTCCTAACTATTTGATTAATTACATCATATCCCGATTTTTTGAAATTGTGATACATCTATTTTATCATGATACATATAAAAAGTGATACATTTAAAACTGACTAAATATTTATTTAAGGAAGCAATAGATTGTCTTTTCTTCTATGGAACAAATGACACACAATTTGTTACACAGTGAATTAATGAGCACAAAAAATTTCAAATACCCTAAATTCTGTCCATTCATTCAATCGCACTCTGAAGACAGCTGCAATTTTTTATGCGTTTTGATTTTGAACCTTGAAAACACAGATTAGAAAAAACATTGAAGAAATTAAATTTCTTAAGAAGCTCAAAAGATATGCTTGCCAAGAACTTCAACTCCATCAAACGGTAATTATGGTCAACTCCAAATTGGTTCCACCTATTGATTGATCTTCAATAGTTGTCCGTTGATTTGAATTTTGTATGGGAGAAATCATATTGATTTAAATTGAACTTTTTAAATTTGTTGCAGTAAGAAGTCGTTAAAGCTAGCCTCAAGGTTGAAATTGTTGAAGAACAAGAAGGAAGTGCAAGTGAAGCAAATTTTAAAGAGAACTGGCCCAGTTGCTTGATTCGGGCCAGGACTGGACAACAAGAATTTGCGTGGAGCATGTTGTGAAGAAGAAAAGGAGGAGAAGAGGGATTATTATTTGAATACATGATACATCTGAAATCTGAATTATTATTTGGCGGCGGAGGATTACTATGTGATACATTTGATATGTGTGATACATTTGATTGTATTTCTATAATTTTTTTAAAAAAAAATTAGATATTCAATATATATGATGCATTTAGCATACTTGACATATAAGTTGAACTTTAAAATTTCTGATTCATATTTAAAGAGTGGGTTTGAAATTTATATGATTCATATTAAATGTTTATGAAAGTTCTGTGATTCATATTAATATTGTCTGCATTAGTTTTAAGAGATCTGTTATATTAGTGATACATTTTTATAGGTGAAATAAATGTGCTGAGAAAAACACAATTTAAAAGATGATTCATTTATTCATATGTTAAATGTATCACCTATTTATAAATGGATAAAAAAATATAATAAATATAGAAACATTTAAGACATATGTATCACCAATAATCTGACCGTAAATGTATCACTCATACATTGTCAATAAAATGTATCACCAATAATCTAACAACAAAATGTATCACTCATACACTGTCAACCATTGTATCACCCATGTACTGATAACAAAAGTATCATGCATATGAATCACCATTACACTATTAAAATGTATCCAGAAAATTAATATTCTTATATATATATATATCAAGCGGATTAACAAAATCCATGCACAACTTATATCTGCGTTTGATTAACGAAATTAATATTTTTATATATGTATCTACATTGTTTAATATTTACTTAAAATTCATTTAAACAATTAACTCACCTTTTTGAAATAACTGGAAAAATTTATAATTTAATGTAGTACGTTGACGATTTGAAGAAGATGGAGTAATAGAGATGAAGATGTTTTAACTAATGATAATTTGGGAGAGATTTTAGGGAAGTAAATCTTTGAAAAAAAATGCTTGAATATGAAAGATGTTTTAATTGATTATAATTTGGGAGAGGTTATAAGGAAGGAAATCTTTGAAGAAAAAAAATATCTTGCATGAGTTAACGGCGGAGTAAAAATAGGATGTGGGTTTTGTTGATATGCATCAAGAGTAAAGTTGAAAATCGAAATTTTATATAAATTTTTAAAAAGTAAGAGATAGTGGATAATATAATCTCTTAAATTTGGATTTTGTGTAATTTATCCTTTTATACATCCACTACAATAAAATGGACGTATGCATAGCAAATATAAGTGAAATTAATCGCATGACATAATTCGAAACCCACTTGATATGCAAGTTGGCGTTGACACTAATAGTAGTATAGCATACAATTGGCAACGATACTTCTAGAGTTCATGCAACGAAAAATGATTAGGGAAAAAGGGGGTTTCAGATGAGAGCTATTTTTGATTTGTGGGTTGTAGATCGAGTCTAAGATATGAATTTTTTTGGATACTTTTCAGGAAAATCCGCAACCGCTACACCCTCTGTCACAGCCTCTGCCCTTCAGGTGAGCACTCTGTGGTGAGCACTGTGTGCGCACTGGGTAAACCCCCGATGCAATAGCCTGCAAACCACATGAGGATGTAAACCACACTAGGCAAGCCCTGTGCGACAGGCTTAAACCCAGAAGACATTGAGGGGGAAATCGATCCCTGGTCATCCGGGTGGGTCCCTCCAAACCAACTAGGCTGCCAAACGAAATTAGGTTTTTGTGACAGACTATTTCTGGCGACTCTCACATCGCTACGATAAGTAATGTATTAGTGACGATCGAAAAAACTTATCGCTAGAAGCAATAGTATTCGTGGCAACCCTCCTAATGGACACGTAAAACATACTTTTAGTGGCGACTTAGCTCAAGTCGTCACATATATGCACTAAATTTCTTATATATGCTCGATCAAGACAAAATAATAGAAGCTTTTGTGGCAATTTATAATTTTATTTTATTTGTGAAATTCCGCATCTTCCTGAAATAAAATGATCCTCGAACTTGAGTATCAATACTTGAATGGATATTTCCAAATAATGTCCTAGATATACAAAGATTCAGATAATACAAATTTAACTAATCTAATGAGTTGATGGTTCAATTTTATAGCGTTGCCTCCCACTTTTCGCGAAAAAAACCCCTCTCCTGATACACCAAACGTCTTATGAGGGCTTGCTGTAGCTCAAGATCCAGATCCTGTTAGATGATGAAAAACTCACCCTGTTGTTCATAGACCTCACCAGCTTATTTTCCCTCATTGATGCAACCATCCTTATCCTCTACAGAGCTTGTTCACCCTATCCAGATCAAAGTTTTCTTGAATATTTCTACCAATGCTTAGACAATGAGACTTGACTTATAAGTTTGGATTGTTGAAATGTGTGAATCATTACATATAAAATATTAAGTTGAAAGAGAGGCGAGATCATTATTTATTTGTTTCGATCTGCAGCATACACCCTCGTGCGTGGCCTAAATTCTTCTTTATGGGCTACGTGAAATTATAATGTTTTATTGATGTATTATTTTATATGGTTTGAATTCAGGATCTCTGCATGCTTTGATCCCACGGTTAATTGCCTATCGAAAAATTGAAAGAGTTTAAATGACAAGAGGGTGTGTTTGGTATGGAAGAAAGAAATTTTCCATGTTCAATTGATCAAATTTTTTGAAAAAAATTCTCTAGAAAAAAAAGTTTTATAAATATGAGAATAACTTACATAATAGAAGTGAAAGACAGGCCTTGACGTAACTGGCAAAGTTTTTGCCATATGACAACGAGTTCACAACTCCAGCAATGGAAAGAATCTCTCGCAAAAATACAGGGTAAGAATGCGTACAATAAATCCTTGTGGTTCGCCCCTTTTCAAATCCCACACGTAGTGAAAATTTGAATACACCGGATTGCCCTTACATCCCTTATAGTAGGGCAAACAAGCTGCACGAATAGTATTTCACAATAATTATGTCCTCTCCACCATCCAACACATCTCACCTTCACCCTCACCCTCACCCTCGTAACGTCTCAACTACTCCAGACCCCACCTCCACCCCCATTACTTTCCCTCTCTTTCCTTTGCTAAATAAATTGTCCATGGCTCCATAAATACAATGGTTCATGCCACACATGTAGAAACTATTTGGTCATTTTAAGTAGTTCAACGAAGAACAAAGAAGAAGAGTTAATGTTCAGTAAGATATAAGACTCAACGGAAACATGCAACAATTTGTTTTACTCGAGTCAACTTCCCACGTAAAGTGTTCCAACATAATGAATGCATAGCAATTTCAGTGAAGGAAAATTTCACATGATCTTATATATGTATACAGAAAAAAGTTTCTTAAACGAGGAATCGTTCATATAAACGAAGAATGGCAGCTGACAAGAAGTTGTAGAGCAAGTTGACACTGCATTTTCCTCTTGCTAGTTGTGCAAGAATCACAAAACCAAATGTGCAAGTAGGCGAAAGCACATCGACTTACTTAACTACCAAGTCAAATTTTATGAGCTTAAACCCAGGAAGAATTATGTTAGCACGTCTTATTGAAGCAATACTTACTTTAACCACCGGAAAGAAAATGCCGACGAGCTCATTCAATGGTCTGAACCTGTGTTATTTTAATCTGCTTTCAGCAGCAGCCTCACGCTACTAGGAGTGGGACAATACTGCAGCTCTCTCTGTCTCAATATAGAAGCAACAGCCACTGGACAATTCTGTAACACTCTGGTTTCCATTTTGAGATATCCAAAATACACTTGACAGAATCAAACTCCATACAACTTTCAAGAAGTTAATTCGTTAAACTATTACAAGTTCTAACTTTGATATGATGTTCTCGAGCCAAGGGTCTATTGGAAACAACCTCTCCACCCTACAAGGGTAGGGGTAAGGTCTGCGTACACCTCACCCTCCCCAGATCCCACTTGATGTCCATTTGTACACAGATTTTAAATTTTAAGGAGAAACCTTGCTTAATACAAAGGCACTTGAAGAATATTAAGCAAATATGAGCTCACCCGCAACTCTGTGGTAATACAAGCTCAGTTTCTTGCAGGCTGCAACCAGGCAAAGACTTCATTGGCTCTGAAGTACCGTTTTTCATCAAAGACTTCACTGGCTATGAAGTACCGTTTTTCATCAAAGACGGAATGCAGCAAAAGCTGCAGCAATAAACCAAGAGCCAAGAGATGAGAAATGTTCATGTGGCTAGACATAAGCAGCCAACAATCTTGTCCCATGAATCATGAACTACAATAGGAATCCTATGCAAACTAAAGAGAGTTAATATACAGCCCTAGAAAGGCCATGCCTGTTGGAAACAGCCTCTCTACCTTCTCAAGGTAGAGGTAAGGCTGCGTACGCACCACCCTCCCACTTGTGGAATTACACTTTGTATGTTGTTGCATGTAGTAGAGTAGTAAATACCAGTTATAAATTCACTATACGGACAGAGGACTTTCCGAAATTATAGAATTAACTATACAAATTAATCAAAAATCAGAAATATTGAACTGATCTCATAACCAACTTTAGCTACATTAGGTTCTCAGACAAGAGATGATACTGGCCACCCAACTGCAGATCACTAAAGGGCAGCCCCGGTGCATGAAGCATCCTGCATTTACACAGGATCCTGAGAAGGGGGGCCCAGAAGGCGTCAAGATGTAGGCAGCATACCCTAACGCAAGCACAAGTGGTTGATTCCACAGTTTGAACCTGTGACCCATATAGGTTACATAGAGACAACTTCGCCATTGCCCCAAGCCTCCCTATTCCAACCGCCGATCACTACACCTCCTTTTAAATGAAGTAAGGTATTTCACTAGGAAGGCATTACACAAGATAATAAAAGAAGAAATATTAGCTCCATTAAAACACAACCATGCTAAGACTTAGGAGCTAACAAAGTCCAAAAATGATCAGCACTAACTACAGGGGTAGGCTTGTCCAACAAAATAATTTAAGCAAACATCTAGCATTAAAATAGTGATTCGGAGTAGAGATTCCACAAAAATACCTTTCATTCCTTTCAGTCCACACACACCATTTAAGATCACTACAACTTGCACATCTCTCAAATTTATTCTTCCAAAAAAACAGAAAAATTAAGACAGCAGGTAGGAGGTCTTTATAGGAGTGAATACAATGAACTTTCAAAATTCAAAGGAATGGACAGATAGGTACTTACATAGATGACCAATCATAAGCTCTCTCGAATGAAGTTATCACCTTATCAAATTGGCCGCAACTATCTCGTTGCACTTTGAAAGCATTTTTTCTTAAGATGTAAGCATTTTAAAGCTTTCAGTGAAAATGTAAAGAATCATTGGCTTTGACCCTAACTTCTCCAAACAAAGTGCAGCACAGGAATCTCCTCATTCTGCATTCAGATATCACCTCTTGCAGAATAATAGAGGCGCTGCCTGCCACCTCTTGTGCTTATCAAAAATTGAGAGCATTGCCATTACCAAGAACCAACCTTCTATCAGCTTCACTCCTCTTGTCTAACTTCCATTTACCACAAATGATACAAATGAGCTCCCTAATAACTTCTGAAGTGTAACCATTTAAGCTATTCAATTATTTTAGTTGACATATCTCAACTCTAATGCTTGTCTGTGAACACGAATATTCAACCGAAATATGGTGTTGCTTCACCAACTACTGGCACAACACAGATACATACTCAATGCTAATATGGGAATATGAGGGTTTAGTAAATTACTGATAATAAGATGGACACATACGAAAACCATTGCCAGTGAGCCAAAACAAGAAACCCAAATGTACTGCTATAAAAAGGATGGCTCATTTTAATATGATAAAAGAAGTTCTCTATGTTCTAATGGAACTGAACACTGAAGAAGATCACTTATTAATACGGCCAAGCTTAGTTCAGAACTAGATTCCAGCAGTATGGCTGTCAGACCATGTCTACATTCTGTGTGGTCATCTCATCAGCCTTTCACCTTTAACCTTCGCCTCACATATAATATTAGGAGTCGAGAGATTGTAAAGTGGATCTATTTCTCCTCTTCCTTGGCAATTGACAGGGAATTCTTCATGGAATTGCTTAACTCCACTCTGACGCTCAAAATGTTCAGATTATGTAGGATATAGTGCACCAGGACAGAGAAATTCTAGATTCAATAGAACAACATTCAAATTAGGTTTTCATTTAACACTGTTTGGCAAACTTCTGGCAACAACTCAAATGAAAATTAGATGATAAAACCAGCCCTCCTGTCTCTCTCCGTCCCACTCGTAGTTGTCCCTTCCTCCTTCCCCTATGTGAGGAAAGGTTAGCACTGAGAGTTTTGTAGGATACCAGGTTCAATAAACACATGCATGAAAAATGAATAAACATTGCACAGAACCTGTAGGGCCACAAAGAATGATAACATCGTACAAATATGAAATCATCAAAAGAAAACTTATCCACATGAAACGCAAGAAGATGAAGAAAATTCAAAGTATTTGATTCCAAATGTGACAGTACAATTACAACTTACAAGAATCTTTCCTGCATTTATCCTACATATAGATCACTTTAAACAATAAGCTACAGCCCTTTTTGAGTTGCCTAACTAACTACATTGCCTAAAGTTCTACCAGAATAAAGAGATGAATCAGCTACAGATTCTACCCACAAGGAGTTAAGCTATGATGGCAATGTGTGCAAATAAAATAATTAAAAAATTAAAAACAAAAGTAAATGCAAATTTCTAAAGAGACCTCTTACATTTAGCTAGGGTACATTGTATCTCAACAGGTATAAAGCTTGAATTTGGAGAAGATTTCCATCACGAACTACTTCAAACCAATATCATTCACTGGAGCTGTCCAGAGTCGGTGTCTTTTCCCAAGCACTATTGATCCCTCCATCTTGGACTTGTCATAGGAAAGAACCCTGAAGGTGACAAAGGAAATCCATAACCAGGAGATGGGGGAAACTGTGGTCCAGGGCCTAAAATCCCAGGCTGAGCCATTTGAGAGAAGGAGAAATTCGGAGTCAGTGGTGGAGGATGCTGCATACCAGGAGAAAGCAATGGGTAAGGTGATCGAGGAGATAACAAGTTGTAGAAGCCAGTGGGTGATTGCATAAGGAACTGAGAAGTGGGGGAAGGCAAAAAAGTAGGCCCGTTTATTCCTGGAGATGGAAAAGGTGGAGGAGGACCATTCATCCTAGGAGATGGAAGAGGGGGAGGGGGAGGAGGACCATTCATCCTAGCGGATGGGAAAGGAGGATGTGGACCATTCATTCGCGGGGATGGGAGAGGAGGTGGACCATTTGCTCTAGGCAATGGGAGACGAGACGGGTCATTCATTCGTGGTGATGGTAGAGGAGGTGGACCATTTGTTCTAGGCAATGGGAGGAGAGGAGGGACATTCATTCTAGGAGATGGGAGGAGAGGTAGGTCATTCATTTTAGGAGATGGGAAGAGAGGCGGGCCATTCATCCTAGGAGAAGGAAGCGGCGGCATTGAAGGACTGGGAAGTAAACCGGCTGATGGAGGATGTGCTTGAGTCTGAGCAGGGCCTTGAGGTTGTGTTTGTTTAGGCCCTGGATCTATTATTGAATTTTGAAGGTACCGCATGTAAGCTGATATTGGAGACTCGGCTGTATTGGCCCAAACATCACCAGGGGTAAAGGGTGGTAACATGGGGGGAGATGGCTGACCATACTGAGGAGGAGGAGGAGGCCTTGCAAAATTGTTATTGTATGCAGCACCAGCAGCAGGTTGACCTGGGACTGGCATCGGTGCAGGAGGGTGCATAGGAATTTGAGGACGATTAATTGGTGCCAAAGGAGGCGGCCTAATCTTTTGCAATCTCATACTTGGAGGCTTTGGTGGATTATGAGTCGGTCTCGGTCTAGGTTGAGGTTCTTGAGATGGTGATGGCGAACCAGTCAATTGCTGAACGATACTCCGAAAATCATTTTTGTTGATATTATAAACTTGGGGTTGAGATTGTTGTCTAGCACTATTTGCATTATTAAAACTGGGTTGATGTATAGGACTTTTCTTTATATTCTTCCCCAATTTATTCACACCCAAATAATCAAGACTCCGATTATTAGACCGATCTGAATTATCCATTTGAATACTCCTCTACAGTAACTGAACTTCAAATGTTGTTTTACCTCTTCTTCAAACCATCAATGAACTTCAATCAAAACACTCACTTTGCTTCACGACAATACAAAACCTCAGCAGCACTTACACCACTACAGTAAACCCTCGAGAGATATCAACCAATTTTCAATCATAACAAATTTAAAAGGTACCCAAGCAAGAACCAAAACCAAAGTTGCAAACTTTTAAACTGCAATAACAATGTTTACCCTGAAAACAGTTCAGTTGAATTTGTATATGACGTCAAGAGCACACGCAGCAACCTTCAAGGATCTTTGCCCAATACAGACAATATACAGCAGTACAGTATAATCCCCACATCAAATCAGCTCAAAACAATTTCCTCAAATTCCCAAAAATCATCCAACAAGTGAGTTTCCCAACAAAATACACAACACCCAATTATTATTTCACTTTATACACTTCCAAGAACAAATCTTTATCCTTCCCAGACACTTGAATTTCACAAAAAAAAAAAAAAAAAAAACACAAAACCCCACCTTTTCAAATTCCCCAAATTACAAAAATGAACCAATAAAATACTCAACACCCAATTATTGTTTCTCTCTATAGACTTCCACGAACCAATTTTTATCCTTCCTAAACACTTGAAATTCACAAAAAGAAACCCAAAATCCCACCTTTTCTCAATTTTCCTTTTTTATATATTTTCAAGATTCAGATAAAAAGAGAAAATTCTGAAAAAGGATAAGAGAAGAGAAACTTACTCCTTGATTAGTGGGGTAAATAAGTAATAACCCATGTGAACTGATTGATCAAGAAACTACTTGTTCGTCTTCCTTAATTCAGTATAAAGTTTTCACTATTTTAAAGGGTTTTTTCTATGGTTTTGGGGAAAAAGAAAAAAAAAAAACCTAGCTTGGAGTAGAGGTGGGGGTATTAGTCAACGAAGAGATGAAATGGAAATTTGTAGTTAAAATTATATAATGTGAAAAAACAATTTGATAATGATGAAGTAACAAGGAAATTAAATAAAAAAACTCCTCGTTCATTTAATAATCGTCCTCTAAATATTAAATAAGTAACAGTACATTATAAAATGATAAGAGTGATCTTGTTATATTATTCTTTAAATATAATAAATTTAATTTATCAAAAAAAATATTAAATAATTATTCATATTAAATATTAATTAAAAATAAATAAATTAGTCATTAATTTTTTACTATAATGCACCAGTAAAAATATATAAAGAGAAATTGTGAAAAAGTAGAGAAATTGTGAAAAAGTATTGTGGTGGGTCAGCGAGTGGGCCTATTGGATAGAATTATAGTGACGAAACATACTGCGTAGTTGGCATGGTGACTAGGACAAGTCAAACCTTGTGCAAAGGAAATTATTTTACTCACATAATTTGAGTTACTCGCAATCCTCTCATTTCTAAGAATTCAGAATCGTAAGCCAAGAAATAAATAAAATAATTAAAATAGATTATTTATTTAATAAATTATTAAAATAGACTAAATATAATAATTTATTAATCTTCCTTTTTAATGGTCAATTAATCGAGTTCAACAGTAAAAAAAAATTGTAAAACATAATAAATTATTATATTTTATAAAAAAAATTGAAAAACGTAATAAACTATTATAACAACAACAACAAATCTAATATATTCTCACACAGTGGGGTATGGAGAGGGTAAGATGTACGCAGTTCATAACACTACCTCCGGAGAGTAGCAAGGCTGTTTTCGATAGACCCTCGACTCAAGACCAAGAATAATAAACAAATTCATAATAAAAGCATGAAACAAGACGACAAAACAGAACTAAGACACGCACACAATAATACCCTACACTAACGTACCAAATGCACCCCCCACCCTCAAACCCCCACCCCAACCCTCCCACAAGCACTAGTCTTCTATTCTAATTCGCGACCTCCACACCTTCCTATCTAGGGTCATGTCCTCGGTAAACTGTAAATGCTCCATGTCACGTCTAATCACCTCTCTCCAATACTTTTTCGGCCTATCTCTACCCCACCTAAAACAATTCAAAGCTACCCTCTTTTACTTACGAACTGGAGCATCCGTGCCCCTCCTCATCACATGCCCAAATCATTTTAGTCGAACTTCCCGCATCTTGTCCTCCACCGAAGCCACTTCAACATTCTCACGGACAATTTCATTCCAACCCGATCACCCCTAGTAAGCTCACACATCCAACGCAACATCCGCGTTTCCGCTACCTTCAATTTTTAAACATGGGAGTTCTTGACTGGCCAACACTCCGCTCCGTACAACATGGCCGGCCAGACTGCCACTTTGTAGAACTTGCTTTTCAATTTGGGTGGCACCTTCTTATCACACAACACTCCCGAGGTGAGCCTCCACTTTATCCATCTTGCCCCAATACGATGGGAGATATCCTCATCAATCTCACCATTCCCCTAAATCATCGATCCGAGATACTTAAAACTATCCCTCCTACAAACAACCTAGGAACCCAACCTCACTACCCCGTCGTCCTCATGTCTCTAGTCATTAAATTTGCATTCCATATACTCAGTCTTGCTCCTACTCAACTTGAACCCTTTAGACTCAAGGGTTTGTCTCCAAAACTCCAAATTATCCTTCACACTTCCCCGCGTCTCATCAATCAAAACAACATCATCTGCAAAAAGCATACACCAAGGCACCTCACCTTAAATACGCTGCGTCAACACATCCATCACCACCGCGAACAAAAATTGGCTAAGAGTCGATCCCCGATGCAATCCCGTTAAAATCGGAAAATGCTCTGAATCTCCTCCCGTCGTCCTCAGCTGAGTATTTTCTCCCTCATACATGTCCTTAATCGATCTGATGTACGCCACCGGGACCCCACTCACCTTCAAGCATCTCCAAAGCACCTCCCTAGGGACTTTGTCGTATGCCTTCTCCAAGTCGATAAACACCATGTGCAGATCCTTCTTCCTTTTCCTATACTGCTCCACCAGTCTCCGCATCAGATGAATTGCATCCGTCATCGAGTGTCCAAGCATAAATCCAAACTGATTCTCTGAAATAGACATTATCCTCCTCAACCTCCGCTCGACCATTCTCTCCCAAATCTTCACCGTGTGACTCAACAACTTCATCGTGTGACTCAAAACGTAACAAATTATTACATTTTACAAAAGAAAATTATACAACGTAACAACTTATTACAAAATACATAAAAAAAAAAAATAATCAGTGTTTTATTCCTTTTGAATCGTCAAATTGTCAAATCCAAAAATTACGAAAATCCAAGAAATTATAAAATGTAACAATTGGTCAAATCAACTGTTTGAGTAATTCCTAGGAAAGAATTATGTCAAAAAAATTACTCATACATTTTTCTTATGATAAATTTATACGTTTTACATAAAAATTCAAAAAATAAAAAATATTGTACTCTTCTATCAAACTGTATGTAATTATGTTTTATAAAAAAAATTAGTAAAATATACTCCCTTCATTCCAAAATAATTAAATTATTGGAATATAAAACACATTTTAAGAAAAAAAGATAAAGACATAAATTAGTCATGTTTTTTCTATTTTTGTCCTTTTCAAACTCCAAAATATTAGTAATGATCATTGAAACTCAACCTTGAAAATTTAATTAATGAAGGATAAAATTGAAAAAAAATTTCAGCATCTATCTTGAATAATGAACAATTCAATTATTTTGAACACTAAAAAATATTTCAACAATTCAATTATTTTGCAACGAATTATTACTACGTTTTATACAAAAATTCAAAAAATAAAGAAATAGTGTATTGTCCAATCAAAAGTTTTATAAAACGTACAATAATAAATTATTAAGTTTAACAAAATGGTTAGTAAAATGTAATAATTTATTTTTACAATTTTTTGTATAAAACACAATAATTTATTACGTTTTACTAAACTTTTGATGGGAAAATACACTATTTTTTATTTTTTGAATTTTTATATAAAACGTAGTAATAATTTATTACATTTTACTAATTGTTTTGTAAAACATAATTACAAAATTTTGATAGAATAATACACTATTTTTTATTTTTTAAATTTTATGTAAAACATAAAAATTTATTACAAAGAAAAAACCTAATTTTTTTGACATAAAGCGTAGTGTGGCTATCACAATTCCCGCTTGCAATTTGACATAATGCTGACAAGTATTTTTTTCTTACTAATTACTCAAAAAGATGATTTGACCAATTGTTACATTTTAAGTATAATTTTTCAGATTTTCATAATTTTTGGATTTAACAAAAAGTTAATTTGACAATTTGGCATTCAAAAAGGGACAAAACGCCGATTAACTTTTTTGAATTTTCGTGTAGTTTGTAACAAATTGTTACGTTGTATAGTTCTTTTTATAAAATTAAATAATTTATTATGTTTTATTAAAAAAATTTAAAACGTAATAATTTATTACATTTTATAATTTTTTTTATTGTTCAACTTCGTTAGTTGATCGTTAAAAAAAAGGTAAAACGTAATAAATTATTACGTTTAGCCTATTTTGATAACTTATTAAATAGGTAGTCTATTTTGGTCACTTTATTTATTTCTTGGCTTATTTTGATTCGGAATTTCATTTCTAATGATGAAAAATAGCTACTAAAGCATATTATGAAACAATTATGAGATTCAATAGTATTAACTATAAAATTTGATATATAATTTATTTATAAATTATTACACAAGTCTGGAACATTACATGTTAGACGTATTTAGAACATACATTTGAATGCTTAACACATAAGCCTCACACATAAGCTGAGGAGGCATTTGTATAGTACCTCAACCCAGAGTGAATCCTAGAAATATCTTTTAAAACTCTAGTTACAAATAAAAGAAAAAATTCAATATTTGAAATATTCATGACATTGTTTGTTAAAGTTGTACAACATCAACTATTGCTTTCTACTTTGACTAAGTCTATAGTAGCTATATTTTAGCATTCAGTTAGCATTTGTTATTTTTCAGTTTGTGATATATTTGCTTCTTGTTTCATAGTAATGCAACTATGTGTTTCTTAAGTTTAGGAGAACTTGTTTAATGGAATTACAATAGTGGTTTAGTAAGATAGTGACTGTTTCAACTATGTAAGCCTATATAAGGCCACTAAGCGTATTGAATGAAAGTATTCAACCACATTCTCTGCAAACGTTTTCAAGGCTTTCTATTCTCTGTTTTCTTCTCTGTTATTTGTTATGCTTCATTACTAAGCTACCTGTGAGTTGAGTTCTTCATTTGACATCAGAGCCAGATTTAAAGGAGAGAAAGAGAAGCCACGCAAAACATTTTTAAGCTGTTGATGGCAACAACCATCTTCTTGAACATAACAGTTGTTTTATAGAAAATAAAATGACTGATTTTCAAGTCATGGGTGGAGTGAAGAAACTCAACCATCAGAATTACAAAACGTGGATGACATGTATGACCTCCTACATGGAAGGTCAAGATTTTTGGGTGGTTGTCAACAGAAGAGAAGTCAAATCGGGGGTAGAAAATCGAATTGCGCTTTGGAAAATGAAAGATTAAAGTAGGAAAAGCATTATTTTCCCTCAAAATCATCATCGAAGAAGATGTGTTGGAACATATACGAGATGTTGAAACATCAAAGGAGACTTGGGACACGCTGGCTGCACTCTTTTCAAAGAAGAATGATATAAGACTACAACTTTTAAAAAGTGAATTGTTGTCGATAGCTCAAATGATATGAGCATTGCACAATACTTTCATAAAGTGAAGTCGATATGTCGTGAAATCTCCAATCGAAAATATCAGGATGAAAAAAATAATCATTCATGGTTTGGGATCTGAATACAAAAACTTTGTTACTGCAGTATAGGGATGGCAAAATCAACCATCACTTGTGGAGATTGAGAATTTGCTTGCTGGCCAAGAAGCCATGGTAAAGCAAATGAGTGGAGTTTCACAAAAAGGCGAGGAGAAAGCACTTTACGTCAACAAAAACAGAGGAAACTCCAAGTAGTACAATATAGGTAGATAAAAAAGAAATGACGATAAGATAAAAAGTAATCAAGGATAGAAAAACTATCATCTAGGGGGGAGCTTCAAAGAATTAATGAGGCAAAAACAACAGATTTGATGGGAAGTGCCACAACTATGGAAAGAAGGGCCATAAAGCCAAGTTTTGATGGTTCAATAAAAGGTTGGTTGAAAGTAATGTTGCTGCCACTTCCAGTCCAAAGAAAAATAGTGAAGATGACTGGGATGTTGAAGCATTCTTTGCTCTTGAACAAGAGGAGTTAGCTTTTACCAGTACAACCTCTAAACAAATTAACTATGATAATGACTGGATTATTGATTTCGGATGCTCAAATCATATGACTAGCAACAAATAAAAGCTGCAAAATCTGTTCGAGTATAAGGAAAGTCATGAGGTGGTGACAACTGATGACGCAAAATTACTGATAACTCACATTGATAAGGCTGTAGTGTCTCCAAATAATTGTGCTGATTTGATGTTGCTTCAAAATGTTTATCATATACCAGGTATGAAGAAAAATCTTCTTTCAGTAGCACAATTAACATTTTCGGATCACTTTATTCTGTTTGATCTGCAAGATGTAAGGATATTTCATGATCTTAAAATTAAAGAAGAGTCAGTAATAAAGGGACAAAGCTTAAATTCCATCTATGTAATGTCGGCAGAAACCGCATATATAGACAAGACAAGGAAGGACAAAACTGCAGATTTATAGCATATGCGATTAAGTCACATTAGCTACTCAAAACTTAGTGTCATGATGGAAAAATTAATACTGAAGGGTATTCCCAAACTTTCAGTAAGGACAAATGTGATATGTGCAGGCTGCCAGTATGGTAAAACACATCAACTTCTGTATAAAGAGTCAAAATATAAGGCTAAAGAACCATTAGATTTAATTCACTCAGATGTGTTCGGACCTGTCAAGCAACTCTCTATTGGTGGAATGAAATATATATTGATTTTCGTTGATGATTTTTTCAGGTACTGTGATTTATTTTTTAAGGAAAAAGTCTGATACATTTTCAAAATTCAAAGAATTCAAGAAGGTTGCTAAAGAAGAAGTTGACAAGAAAATTCTTTGTCTGCGAACTGACAATGGTGGGGAATATACCTCATATGAATTTGTCGAGTTTCTTCAAAAGTGTCAAATACATCATCAGTTCACATGTACAAATACGCGGCAGCAGAATGACACCACAGAAAGGAAGAACAAACACTTAGCAGAAATTTATCGGAACATGCTTCACGCGAAAAATATTCTGGGACAATTTTGGATGGAAGCTACGAAGACTGTAATTTTTGTGATCAATAGACTTCCTCAACAAAGGTTAAATTTTCTTTCATCTTTTGAGAAGTTATGAAATATGAAACCTTCAGTTAGCTATTTTCGTATTTTTTGGTTGTGTATGCTATGTATTTATACCTAATTACTTGCGTAACAAGATGGACAAAAAGGTTGTTAGGTGTATTTTTGTAGGGTATGATAGTCAACAAAAAGGGTGGCAAGGTTGTGATCCCACAACGGAAAAATGTTACACTTTTTAAAATGTGATATTTGATGAAGCCTCTTCATGGTGGTCTTCAAATAAGGAACTGATGCCAGATTCAGATGCTTTCAAAGATGTATTGGACTCATCTCATATCCATTTGAGTCTAGACAAAGCTGAAACTGAAGCTAATGAAGATAGGATTGAAAAAGGCGTGACTCAAAATTCTTGGTAAACTGATTTGTACCAAAAAATCGGGTGAAGAAGGTGAGCTAAATGAAGCAAACACACCACCTACACTTAGAAGGACAACAAGGATCAGAAAGTAAAATCCCAAGTATGCGAATGCTGCCATAGTAGAAGAAGATGAAAAAGAACCAGAGACTTTTGAAGAAACATTCCAATATCTGAAATGGATTAAAGCTATGGAGGAGAAAATTGTTGTGCTAAAATTGAATCAAACTTAGGAGCTCATGGCAAAGCCGAAGGATGTCAAACCTATTTTTTGTAAATGAATTTACAAGATAAAGCGTCACGCAAATGGATCAATTGAAAAGCTCAAATCTTGTCTTATAGCTCAGGTTTTTCTCAGCAATATGGACTAGATTATAATGAAACATTTAGTCCAGTGACAAAGCTTACTAATGTCCGAATTTTGTTTGCACTTGCAGGTAGTAAAGATTTAAACCTTTGACAGATGGATATAAAAAATGCATTTCTACATGAAAAATTGGATCGGGAGATCTACATGTGCCAACCAATGAGTTTTCAGAGTCAAGATCATCCTGAGTACGTGTGTAAGCTTCGAAAGGCGCTATATAGATTAAAGTATGCGCCAAGAGCATGGTATGGTAAGATTTCAGAATTTCTTACTTATAGTGGTTATTCTATAGAACCGACAGATTCCAAATTGTTTGTGAAAAATGTTGGAAGAAAATTAACTATTGGTCTTGTATATGTGGATGATCTAATCCTAGCATGAGATTGTGAAGAGGAAATTCTCTGAAATAAGAAGAATTTGTCAATTCATTTCTAGATGAAGGAATTCGGACAACTCAATCATTTTCTTGGCTTGGAGGTTGATCATAATAAGGAAAGAATTTGTTTGCATCAGAAAAATACTCCAGGAATTTGTTGAAAAAGTTTGAGATGTTTGATTGCAAACTAATCTCAACACCATTGGAGCCAAATGCTAAGATGTGTGCACATGAAGGAAAAGATTTAGAAGAGTGACGATGTATTGGCAATTGGTAGGTAGTTTGATTTATTTAACTCAGATTCAACCTAATATTTCTTTTGCAGTTGGTGTGATGAGTCACTACATGCATAATCCAAAGAAGCATCACATGGAGGTTGTTTGGCGAATACTAAGATTTGTGAAAAGTACGATTGATTATGGTCTTTTTTACAAGAAAGGTAAATAATACGAGTTGATCGGATACTGTGACTCTGACTATGAAGGGGACCATGATACCCGTCGTTCAACTACTGATTTTGTGTTTAAGCTTGGAGCTGGAGCAGTTTTTTAGTGCAGCAAAAGGCAACCAACAGTGTCGTTGTCAACAACAGAAGCAGAGTATCGAGCAGCAGCAGTTGCAGCTCAAGAAAGTACATGGCTTATGCAGTTGATAAAGGACTTGCAACAATCAGTTGGATACACAGTTCCCTTGTACTATGACAATCAGTCAGCGATTTGCTTGGCTGAAAATCCTATTTTTCATGCAAGAACTAAGCATGTGGAAATACATTACCACTTCATCAGAGAAAAGGTGTTGCAAGGATAGATTGACTTGAAGCATATTAAAACCGAACAACAAATTGTAGATGTGTTCACAAAAGGCTTAAGTGTCAATAAATTTGAAAGTTTATGTCAATAGTTGGGCAAGGTTAAGACAAGAGCTGATGTCGAGAGGAAGTGTTAAGTTGTACAACATCAGTTGTTGCTTTCTAGTTTGACTAAGTCTGTAGTAGCTATATTTTAGCATTCAGTTAGCATTTGTTATTTTTCAGTTTGTGATATTTTTGTTTCCTATTTCATAGTACTGCAGATATGTGTTCCTTAAGATTAGGAGAACTTGTATAGTGAAATTACAGTAATGATTTAGTAGGATAGTGACTCTTTAAACTATGTAAGCCTATAGAAGGCCAATAAGCGTATTGAATGAAAGTATTTAGCCATATTCTCTGCAAACGTATTCAAGACTTTCTATTCTCTGCTTTCTTCCAGGTTATTTGTTATGCTCCATTGCTAAGCTACCTGTGAGTTGAGTTCTTCATTGGTCATTCAATCAATAATAATTCGAATAAAGAAATAATAATTCTTACGTATAATTTTTCTTTATCATCACAAGAATTTTCCCGCATAGATTTGTCCGATAAGTTCAACTTCTGATTATTACTTTAAAATTTAGTTTCAAAACTTTTAATTCAATTTTAAACAAATATTGACCAGATGTCTATTGTCGAGTAAGAAAATCATGGAGTGAATGTTAACATACATTATTTTTATTAATTTAGAAACTTATTATTAAGAAAAAGCAAAAGAGTTGATTGGATTACCTTGAGAATTACTCAACCCACACCTATAAATTGGCACATTATCGCTCTATGGACTTTTCTTTTTGACACTTTAATTTTTTTTTTACTTCAAATGGCAATCCCCCCTCTAGTGATGGAGCTAAAATTTCACTGACAGAATTCAAATATGCAGAAATAAAAATATGAAGAAGTAAAAATAAGTTCAACATCTATTATGTGTATACAAAAAGTAAGTTTAACTAAATATACATAGTGTAATTTTTTATCAATATAAATTACGATGAATTCCTCAATCTTATCTGGCTCTGTCATATGCCCATCCTCCAAAGTAAGGTGCGGTTAAGCTTTCTATACAAATACGCAAAGTATGAATATGTTACCACGAACTAACCTGGCTTGCACGCACATGCTTAAAAATAACTTCTTATTGGTTAAAGTAGCCAGCGTGCTATGATTAAAGAAAACTTTCAAGTTGAAAAATTATTCGTTATGCATAATCAACAAAGCGTAAGCTAGAATTAGAATGACACGTACAAATTATAGATGGTGCAACTTTGAAAAGATCGTTACAAGTTAGATTATGACAAAAATTTCAAAGATTAACATGCAAATATGGGGTTTACTTTCCAAAGGGATGTGATGGTCTTGTCAAGAAGACAAGACAAGAGTCCAAATTAATTACTCAATTAGATTAATATGAAAATATGGGCTTATTTTTCAAGTATCATGCCAGAAGTTGTTTTATTGAGCTGAGTCCTCGAAAATAATTTTTTCATCTTTTTAAGGTAAATATAGGATCTTTGTATAAATCAATCCTTTTCGGACTCACTTATGAAAATACACTTAGCCTCTATTTGGATGGAGATTTCCATGGTATGGTATGATATAGTTTTTAAGAGAATCATATTTGTTTTGATTGTTTCTTAAAATGTATGGTATGGTATGGTTTAATTTCATTGTTTGGTAACCATGGAAACCCTCATTTAATATAACCACCGATTTAGTGGTATTCCATAGTTTGCTTTTTTTTTTTTTCAATTATATCCTTACTTAATATTATATAATCTTATTTTATCCTTCACGTTATATTATTTAACTCCACTCCTACTCCGACTCCCACCCCCACCAACCTCCCCCTTTCCCCCGTCGACCCGACCCCACCCCCACCCAATTTTTTAATTTTTTTTTAAATATTTCAAAAACTTATTCTTACCCGAACCTCATCCCCAAACCACCCCACCACCTGCTAGCCCCTCTCCCACCCCCCACCAATTTCTTTTTATTTTTTAAAACCTTTAAGAAATTTTTCTTACACCACCCCTACTAGCTTCCCCTTCCCCCCACCTCCTCACGCGCACACATACAAAAAAAAAAAAGATAAAATTTTTTTATTAATTTTTTTTTTTAAACTTAGAACTTTTTTCTTATCCCTGCCCCTACCCCTACCCTTATTCCGACCCCCTGCTCCACTACCCCTACCCCCAAATATTTCTTTAATTTTTTTTTAATTTTTTAACCCCACCACCCTTTACCATATACGTTTTCATTATTTTGTGTTAAATATTTACAAATGCTTTTAGAATTTTTTTTTTTTACTTGTGTTACGAACACAAGAAAATAAGTAAGAAACAATTTATTTTCTTGAAAAATATTTTTTGGGGGGATTTCATACCGAACACACCCGTAGCATACACAAAAA
>NC_061111.1:17243797-17277821 GCF_002878395.1 Capsicum annuum
TGGAAGAAGTTGAAGCCGATTGGGGAAAGAAGTTGAAGCCCATTGGGGATCCAAGACAGAAACACTCCTCAGCTTAAAATTTTTTAGTCGATCGTGGATCATAGAAACCGACTGAACAACTACGTTATCTTTCGAAAATAATATTTGTGTGTTAGATGAAACTTGAGCAGAAGACCCTGAGAGTCTGGAATGGGCCATGGTAGAGTATCAACTAAGCACACACAGACAGAGCAAAAGGGGAGAAGAGCGGGGGGTTTTCAAATTTATCTGAAATTTCATCACATTTGTTGTAATGTAAGGTACACACTTTACACAAAATATAGACGATGAAAGTAAGCAAGAAAGGGAACAATCTATGGTTTACAATATCTTATACAAAATATAGATAATGAAAGAGGAAACAAGGTACCAGGGGCGCCTTAATAAATTAGGAAACATTTTAAATATATACATATACAGACAAAATTAATATTTGGATGTATATTTTTAAACCAATACATAACATTTAACTTCACATATTAAAATAATTATTAATAAAAGTAAAGATTAATTCTAATTAATAAGATGTTAGCCATTTGTTTTCAATACATTAAATGGGATGTTGTTGTTAAAACTTTATTTATTAATATAAAGTTTGAATTGTTTAATTTAAATTTCTAAATTATTCCTAGTAACAATTAGATAACTTTTTCTTTCTTTATTTCCTTTTTCTTTTAAATAGTTTTTTAAACGTATTTCAAAATCTTCATTATTATTTCAAGTGAAGTTAAAATCATAAAATCAACTATTAAATTTTTGAGGCCTCAAAATTCTGGGGGCCTAAAGCAAACACTTTACTAGCCTTACCTTTGAACCACCCCTGCAAGGTACCAATGTATGGTTTACAGCACCTTACACAAAATATAGATGATGAAAGAAGAAAGCAAGGTACCAATGTATGGTTTACTACACTTTGTCACTCATCGTGAAGCACAAAGTATTTGTTTCATCTCTATTTTCTACAAAGGCGCCAGGCCACTTCAATACCAGTGAATAAAATCACTGCCCCAACAAATTGGCAACCCCATCTTATCAATGTCCTCCCCAATTTTTTTTTCTAAAATGGCCTCAGTTCATTGGCCTCTTGTAGTTTGTCAGTCCCCTCCTTAATGTCTTCTTTGACAGTTACCACATTGTCTTCTATAGTGTTTAGAAACTCATCTGAAGTGTTAACCATTGTGTCCAATAAAATAAACAATGTGTGCAAGTCTTTCAAAGAGTCCCTCAGTTCCTCAACATCAGTCTTCTGTTCATTATCAACCTAGCTACCTGAGCATTCTAAGCTTTCACCGATTTCAGTAGATGGCTTAAATCCCATGAATCCACCCATTAACATGTTTTTTTCCTTAGCTCAGGTAGCCACATTCATCGTCATTCGTGAATCTATCTCAGTAGTCTGTACTAAGTCTTCAAAAAGACTGACTGTATGCTTAACTTTGATAAATTATTTCATGATTACAGATGTGTCATTAATATTTCCATTAATCTTGAAATCATTTATTCTGGCCACGAGTCCAAAATTATCTATAAGAATGGGTACTTGGTCTCCTTATATGGACTTGATATTTGTCTATCGAACACTGTAATAATCCCCCTCATCCAATTCCTTTTCCAGTAATTAATTGGAATCTTTATTGGAAGAAGTTGAAACCCTATAGGGGAAGGGATCCAAGACAGAAACACTCCACCTATCTTAAACTTTTTTAGTCGATCGTGGATCATAGAACCCAATTGAACAACCACGTTATCTTCTGAGAGTAATATTGTGGGTCAGATGGAACTTGAGCAGAAGACCCTGAGAGTTAGGAATGAGTCTTGGTGGAGTATCAACTGAGCACACATAGACAGAGCAAAAGGGGAAAAAAGTAGGAGTTTTTAAATTTATTTGAAATTTCATCACATTTATTGTAATGTAAAGTACACACTTTACACAAAATATAGACGATGAAAGTAAGCAAGAAAGGTACCAATCTATGACTTACAACACCTTATACAAAATATAGATAATGAAAGAGGAAGCAAGGTACCAATGTATGGGTTACAACACCTTACACAAAATATAGATGATGAAAGAAGAAAGAAAGGTACCAATGTATGGTTTACAACACTTTGTCACTTATCGTGAAGTGCAAAGTATCTCTTTCGCCTCTATTTTCTACAAAGGCGCCAGACACTTCAATACTAGTGGCACTAATCACTGCCCCAATAAATTGGCAACCCCATCTTATTAATGTCCTCCCTAATATTTTTTTTTTCTAAAATGGTATCAATTCATTGCCCTATTGTAGTTTGTTAGTCCCCTCCTTGATGTCTTTTTTGTTAGTCACCACATTGTCCTCTATAGTGTTTAGAAACTCACCTGAAGTATTAACCATTGTGTCCGATTGAATAAATAATATGTGCAAGTAGTTTAAAGAGTCCTGTAGTTCCTCAACATCAGTATTTTATTCATTACCTATCCAGCTATCTAAGCATTCTAAGCTTTCATCGATTCCAGTAGATGCCTTAATCCCATGAATCCAACCATTAACATGTTTTTTTCCCTTAACCCAGGTAGCTACTGTTAGAGTGCAACAACTATTTAGTGTTTTACTCTAATAGTTTCCTATCAGTGGAACAAGTATGCTAACCTGGTTCATGTAAGTAAAATATAAAGATAATATTTTTACGTGGAAAACACCCAATTCAAGAAAGATGTAAAAAACCACAACCTATACCTCTACAGGATTTAACTCCAACTTCACTAATACTCTTGAGCCTCAAAAATAAACAAATTACAAGACTTCATGTAAACTAGGAATTAAACCTTCTAACTCCTATTTCTAAAATAACATAAATCTTTCCAAGATAAGTATTCCCACGTCTTCGAGTTCCCTAACTTGAAGACACAACTCCTAAATCAATTTATATTTCACTGAGACTAGAACAAAGACTCATTAAAACTCAAAGAACCAACCTATTACACAAAGTCTACGACTTGCTAAGTAAAGGACGAAGTTCTTCTTCAAGCTAGCGAACTGATTTGCTGATTGATGCTTTTCTGGTTAGTGCATGAGTAAGACTCTTGAATGTTGTTTCTTCTATTCAAGCCAACTCCTCATTTGAGTTATTTAGACGATATGCTCTTCTTTCTTCAAGAAGACTCCTTTAGGTAGTTTCACTCCTTATTGCATTATGTATTCTTGATCGAGTAAAACTCCTATATTTTCTCAATTTTCAAGTGTTTGTGTTTATCTTCCTTTCAGCCTCTTTGCTGCATGTGATAAGTGTTGAGAGCATATTTGAATCTTCTTGCTTATCCACTCCTGGCTTTACGCATTGTTAGCCTATCAATAGCCTTGCCTGTGACTATTCTTTCTACACTTGTGTGGACCAACTTGCACAACATGTTTCATTCATATGTCCATCATCAAAACTTCAGTTCCCTAATAAATTCCCCCTTTTTGATGATGACAAACTTAAGCAACACAACATCTATCACAAAGTTCTGACATTGTTAATAAAAGAATTAGACAAAAGAACACAGAATGAAACAAGTTAGTCAATTGAGTTATAAGCATTGCACAATTTATTCTTCCCCCTTTTGACATCATCGAAAAACTGGGCCAACAAAAGTGAAAATGTTTAATAATCCACGGACAGTGGGGCTATCCCTAAAACAACAAAATTCAGAGCAAAAAAACACTTATGCATTATGAAAAATAGGAGCAGAACATAATTAAGCAAGGAAGTCCATTTCTTTCAAAAGCAAGATACAATTAAAGTTACCAAAAACAACAAAAGAGAGAACATGCTAGCCAGTGAAGGAAACAAAAGAGATAATCCTAAGGCACTAAGAGAGAAACTAAGTAGAAGAAGAGGAGGGGATAAGGGTGGTAAATTTCCAAAAAATCTCAGGATTTTCAGATCATTCACATTCCAAGGAAGCCTTAAGAGAGGCAATTTAATCAAGGAGATCCCTCTTCTCATCATCATGGGCAGCCTGAGCAGCATCCAGTTCAGCCTGAGCAACCTTTAACTCAGCAATTTTTACTGCAAGCGCTTTTCTTAACCATTGCATAGGGTTATCAGCACTCCTCATGGAAATAGGTGACGCCAAATGATTCACAGACCTTATAACATCCTTCGTGGTTTGCAGAGACCACACTTTGACAGACATGTTGAATTCCTAAAAAATAGGGTAAGCCAAAATTCATATGGAAAGGCATGACCATTCATATCTTAAAGTAGGACCCATTGCATGTGCTAAATCATAAGTCGAGGAAGGTCAATCCATACTTCAGTATCAAAAAGCTCCATCAGAGTGAGATCAAGGAAATTTGCCACAGTCCTTCATTCTGGTCGAGGAAGAAGCATCTTATGAACAACATTAATGTAAAGCTAATAGAGTGGGGACATCTCACACTTAAGAACCCTACGATGAGTGACAAGATGAGGGTTTCCAAAAAACTTGTGAGATATATCAAGGGTAGATGCCAGATTATCAAGAGGAGCCTATATGACCTTGACATAATGACCCCAATCCTTAGTAGGAATGGGCAATATTCGAGCAAGGTCAGCAACATAAAGATTGATAGTAATTCCATAAACAGTGGTAAAAAATATTTCCCCAATAGCTACCCCATTAGTATAGAACTCATAGACTTCATCTTTCCCAAACTTACGTTGGTGATCACCTTAAAGGACCAAGTATGACCACTTCTGAGCCTCCAATTTTGGTACCAAGACATCCATTGCAGGGTCCCCAAACCTAGTAAAAATGCATCTTCTAGCTAACTTGCATTTTTAGAAGTGTATAATATGAGCGACCTGAGAGGCACGATCAGTAGGAGTATCCTCATCAAATTAAAAATTGAGATCTAGCTCAGTAGAAGGAGTAGAAGGAGTATCAGAAACAAACTCAGAATCAGAGGATTCGGAGGGAGTAGGTACCTCAACCTGTTGCTTTGAATGTGAAGAGGCTCTCTTAGAAGTGGATTTTAAAGAGGATGGAGACTTTGAAGGAGTGGTGGGTTTTGGCTTAAAGGAAAGTTTATGAAAAGTAGAGGGTTTTGGAGTTGTGTGTTTCACCGTCTTTCCCTTACGCACTGAACGAATAAGTATATCTGGCGGGTGGAAGGAGGAGGAGGAGGAGCCGATATAGCAACCTATTTTCTCTTTCTTACTTGAAGAGATTTAGCAAGGGATTCTTCTTCCTGATGTTTCCTTAGACGAGTATGAGGAGTTCTCGGAGTGGGTATAACAGGGAGAGGTTCCACAAAATCTTAGTCCTAAAAAATAATGGCGGAGAAAGAATGTTTTGTTTTTGATTGAGATCTTGACTTTCTTGGAATCAAGTTTGCAATTGGAGCATCATCAGGGTTAAGAATTTATAAAGGAATCGAAGTGGGTAGAGTGGGTTTGGGAAAGGATGATGAACTGGAGGCAAATTGAGCGAATGGGTTTTGGAGATTTTTGAAGATGGCAAAATCGGATAATTTCAGTTGAGTGGGAGATGGAATAGAAGGGTTTTCATTTGTAGTGAAGTGGAGGATGATTTCAGTGGAGGGTGAAGTAGTGGAGTCATGGAGGTGTGAGGACTCAGAGAAGGAAGACGAAGCCATAGTTAAGAGAATACTGGAGGTTGTGATTTCTAGTTGGAGAGTGAATGAATAATGAAGGAGAAGAGGAAAAAGTATTTAAGGAAAAGAAAAAGAAGATGAAATGTAGGAGGACTGTACTTGGAAAGGACACATAATGATGGAGAGGTGCAGTGTTGATGGGAAAGCAGTAACATCTTTTTGAAAAAGAAGGACTCTTGAGTTTTTTGGTGGTTTTGGGAGTAACAACGAACCATGTGGCATACCTATTTTTCTCTATGCAATATTAGGCAAAATATAATTATACCTTAACCTTTTTTGAGTAAGATGGACAAAATTGCTTGAATGTTCCAGCATCTCTGCAAAACCAATACATGAATGAGTCAGATTACTCTAAAATCTTAGAATTAGGACATACAACTAAATATGTAAGACTGGATTAATCAATAGTCACTTAAAAAGACATGTCTTTTCTAGTCAATCATTGAGAGAGATTTATGCAATTTTAATCATCCCTAAGGCTAACCTATTCTTTTCAAAGTGTTCTCTGCTTAATGCTTTAGTGAATATATCAGCAATTTGTTCTTCAATAGAACATAACATTATTAACATAATACCATTTTCAACATTATCTCTAAGAAAGTGATTTCTAATATCAATATATTTAGTTCTTTTATGTTGAACAAGATTCTTAGCAATATTAATGGCACTTGTATTATCACAGAAAATAGGAACACATCCAACATCTACACCAAAATCCATGATTTGTTGTTTGATCCATAACAACTGAGCACAACAAGAGACAACACCAACATACTCAACCTCAATAATAGATAGTGCTACTGAGTTTTGTTTCTTAGTGGACCAGGTAATTAAACATGATCCAAGAAAGTGTGCTATTCCTGTGGTGCTCTTTTTATCCATCAAATATCCTGCATAGTTAGTACCAGAATATCCCACCAGTTAAAATTACTACCTTTTGGATACCATAGAGCAAGATCACTAGTTCCTTTGAGATATCTAAAAATTGTCTTCACAAATTTTAAATAAAAGTCTTTAGAATTTGCTTGAAACCTTGTACAAAGTCCCATACTAAACACAATATCAGGTCTGCTTGCTGTGAGATACAGTAATGATCCTATCATTCCTCTGTATAGCTTTTGCTCTATGTTAGGACTTGTTTCATCCAAGTCAAATTTTATGGAAGTGGCTATTGGAGTGATGATCTCTTTTGCCTCCTCCATGGAAAATCTTTTGAGAAGTTCCTTGACATACTTTTGTTGATAGATCATGGTTCCCAATGTTGTTTATTTAATTTGCAATCCTAGGAAGTAATTCAGCTCCCCCATAATACTCATCTCAAATTCACAACTCATCAGTTTGGCAAAGTCATATGTCATGTTCATGTTTGTGGAGCCAAAAATAATATCATCAACATACACCTACACAACCAATAGATATTTTCCATTAGTTTTTAAGAAAATAGTGTTGTCAATTTTACCTCTAGTATGACCATGCTCCAGAAGAAACTTTGACAATCTCTTATACCAAGCTCTTAGATCTTGTTTCAATCCATACAAAGCCTTGTCAACCTTATACACATGATCAGGAAACTCCTTACTTTCAAAACCTGGAGGTTGTTTGAGATATACTTCTTCCTTTAGAATTATATTCAAAAATACACTCTTAACATCCATTTGATAGAGAATGAACTCCATATAAGCTGCAAAGGATACCAGAAGACTTATTGCTTCTATTCTAGAAACAGGAACAAAAGTCTCATCAAAGTCTATGCCTTCTTCTTGATTGTATCCTTGGACTACCAATCTTGCCTTGTCCCTTGTAACTGTTCCATGTTCATCAACTTTATTTCTATACACCCACTTAGTTCCAATTACTTGTCTGTCTTTTGGAAGAGAAACTAAGTGCCACACCTTGCTTCTTTCAAATTGATTTAACTCTTCTTACATGGCTATGATCCAGTCTGCATCAAGCAGTACTTCAGTTACCTTCTTTGTCTCAATTTCTGATAGGAATTCCTTGAAGGCACACATACTTCTTAATCCTGATCTTGTGGTAATCCCAGATATAAGATCAATGAGTACTCTTAATAGGATGTGATCCTTGATACTTATAACTTTTTGGAACCAATCCTAGTGAGCTGCTAGGATCACTACAATTGTTCTGAATTGGAGTAGTTGGTGACTCAGTTCCCCCTATCACTGTGCCTCTAAAATTAGTTCCCCCATCGAGGAACCACCATGTTTGGTAACTCTAGTGGATGGACCAGGTTGTATAACCTGTTCCTCAGAATCACTCCCTTCCTGCAGGTTAGTCTTAGCACAAGATTCATTAAAACTACATGTACACTTTTTTCAACACAATTTGTTCTGTTATTTAAAACCCTATATGCCTTACTATGATTTGAATATCCTAAGAAGATTCCCTTACCACTTTTAGCATCAAATTTTCCCAATTGATCCTTTCCATTATTATGAATGAAACATTTACAACCAAAAGCCCTAAATTATGAAATATTTGGCTTTCTTCCTTTTAGTAATTCATAGGGAGTCTTCTCTAGAATGAGTCTGATCATGTATCTATTTATGATATATGCTACAGTACTAATGGCCTCAACCCATAGGTTTTTAGCAAGAGTTCCTGTAAACATTATTGTTCTAGCCATATCTTTCAAGGTTCAATTTTCCTTTTCAACTACTCTATTGTTAAGGTGTTCTGGGATCAGAGAAGTTGTGATCTATACCATTTGAGGAACAGAATTCTAAAATCTAGACATTTTCAAATTCTATATCATGGTCAGATCTTATGGAAATTAGAGAAGTGCCTAGTTTCTTTTCAATTTTCTTGATGAATATAGTAAAGACATCAAAGGCATCTTCTTTGGAAGCTAGAAACAATGTCCAGGTAAATCTGGAATAATCATTAACAATCACAAAAACATACCTTTTCTACCTCTATTTTGGAGTCTCATTGGTCCACACAAATCCATATGGATCAGGTCAAGGCACTTGGTAGTACTGACATGGTTCTTAGGTTTAAAAGAAGATTTTATCTTCTTCTCCTTACATAGGCACTACATACCTTTTCTTCCTTGAACTTGGTTTTAGGCAAACCTAGTACCATATCTTTGGAAGAAAGTATGCTTAGCTATTTTAGACTTGCATGTCCAAGTCTCCTGTGCCAGAGGAGGGGATCATTTTCCGTAGCACTCAGGCAGGTCAACTCTGTTCCTGGAATTTCCATTATGTCAGCCTTGTACACATTCCTATGTTTCCTTACAGTGAGCACAATATCCTTGGTGTCCATTCTCTTTATTTTGACTCCTGCAGAAGTAAAAACAACTTTATTACCTTTATCACACAGTTATGATATGCTAAGCAGGTTGTGCTTCAATCCTTCCATAAGATAGACATCTTCCAATATTCTTGATTCAGATGTGCCAATTTTTTCAATTCCAGTAATAATTTCCTTTTTGCCATCACCAAAAGAAATTCCTTATCCATTTATTTTGGAGAGTGAAAGGAACTTTTTCTTGTCACCATTCATGTGTCTTGAGCAAGCACTGTCCAGGTACCAATGTTTTTTACTTTCTTTCACTTTCTCCTGTAAGAAATCAATGGTTAGACCTAGGAACCCAGACAAGCTTGGGTCCTATTTTATGAGTAAATGTATGAATTAAATTTCTTCTAGTCCATGCAGATAACAGGTAATGTGACCTATTTCTATTACTATTATTAGTTCCTTTTTTCTTGATCTAAGAGAATTTATTTGCCAGATTTTAAATGCTAGATCTGCTTTTGGTAGCCATAGGACATTCAGTGGTTGGATGTCCAAGATTACCATAGATATAGCACAAGTCTTGAGGATTATCAAGATTGCTATGAAAACCTAAACCTGTTTTTTCACTGTGATTCCTTTCACTCAACTTGTAAACAATTCTTGAAGAATTTGTCCACCTATTTGCTCTTTAAAGATCAAGTTTCAGTTTAGAGACTTCTTGACTTAGTTTATTCACCATTTCTGTTGCATCATTACATTCTTATTTGTACTTAACTAATTCAAGTTCAACATTTTCTTGTTCCTTACTCATGACCTTTTTTCCATTTTCAGTGAGTGTTAATTTTAGGACTTTAGACTTAAGATCATTGTTTGAAGAATCAAATTGTGCAACCTGTTTCTTGAGAGTGCATTTTTCTTCTTCAACAGTGTTCTTGTAAGCTTTAAAATCAATGATATCAAATTTTAGACTTGCAAGACTATTGAATAGCTCATCCCTATCAAAAGTTAATTCTTGGAAATTATCAATTAGAGCACTCATCAAGGAAACAAGTTTTGTTTTATAAAATAAATGCAATTTTTCTTTAAGTTCAAGTACACTTACCTCAGAAGCATCATCTTATTCCTTTAAGTCTGAATCTCCAATAGCCATGAATGCCGTTTCATCAATTTCATCATCATTTGAATTAGATCTCCAGGCTACTATCATTACATGCTCTTCCTTCTCCTTCCTTTTGTTTTTTCCTTTCAGTTCTTTTTCAGCCCTTTCCTTTCTCCATTCTATTTCCCAGATAAGACAATCCCTGATCTGATGATCAGTCTTACCACAATTGTAGCTTTCATTTGGATTGTCATTGGAACGTTTCTTGCTACCTATTCCCTTTTTATTTTTGAAAAATTTACTGAAGTTCTTAGTTATGAAGGTAACTTATTCCTTTTCAAGTTCAATTTCTTCATCACTATCTGCAGCCTTCAGAGCCAAGATTTTCTCAGAGACTGCTTGTTCTTTAGTTCCATCAATTTCCATTTCATAAGTCCTTAGGTTCCCTACTAGTTCATCTAGGGTCATACTTTTGAGATCCTTTTCTTCCCTAATTACAGTCACTTTAACATTCCATTTTGATTTTGGTAGTACCCTCAGTACCTTTTCAACTTGTTCCTTAACAGTGATGACTTTTTCCAAGGAAGTCAACTTATGTGTAAAGGCAGTAAGCCTTGTCATTATTTCATGCAAGGATTCATTCTCTTCATTTTAAAAGCTTCATATTTAGTAAAAAGAAGAGCAATTCTAAATTTTCTTACCTGAGAGGTACCCTCATGTGCATTGACCACAGCATCCTAAATTTGCTTAGCAGTGGTACAGTTTGACACTCTGTTGTACTCAATCGGTTCTAGTCCACAAACTAAGATGTTCTTAGCCTTAGCATTTTTCTTTAATGCTACGAAGTCATCAGCAGTAAATTCACTCATTAACTTCTTGACTTGTTCACCATCAACCAACTTTATTGGAATAGTAGGATCATCAGTGATCCTATCCCAAAATTCCCAGTCTTCACCTTGAATGAACATTTTCATCCTAGCTTTCCACCAGGTAAAGTGAGAACCATCAAAGTGTGGAGGTCTAGCAGTTGATTGACCTTCACTGTGACCAGTAGGATGTGCAGAATTCATCATAGTGATATTTTCTTAGGTGCTAAACTTATTTAAGATAATCTCGCTCTGATACCACTTGTTAGAGTGTGTACCCTACTGATTTTAGTGTTTTACTCTAATAGTTGCATATCAGTGGAACAAGTACGCTAACGTGTTCACGTAAGTAAAATATGAAGACAATATTTTTACGTGAAAAACACCCAACTCAAGAAAGGTATAAAAAACCACGACCTATACCTCTACAGGATTTAACCCCAACTTCACTAATACTCTTGAGCCTCAATAATCAACAAATTACAAGACTTCATGTAAACTAGGAATTAAACTTTCTAACTCCTATTTCTATAATAACACAAATCTTTCCAAGATAAGTGTTCCCAGTCTTCGAGTTCCCTAACTTGAAGACACAACTCCTAGCTCAGTTTATATTTCACTGAGACTAGAACAAAGACTCATTACAACTCAAAGAACCAACCTATTACATAAAGTCTACGACTTGCTAAGTAAAGGACGAGGTTCTTCTTCAAGCTAGTGAACTGATTTGCTGATTGATGCTTTTCTTGTTAGTGCATGAGTAAAACTCTTGAATGTCGTTTCTTCTTTTTTAAGACAACTCCTCATTTGAGTTATTTAGATGATATGCTCTTCTTTTTTCAATAGGAATCCTTCAGGTAGTTTCACTCCTTGTTGCATTATGTCTCATTGATCGAGTAGAACTCCTATATTTGCTCAATCTTCAAGTGTTTGTGTTTATATCCCTTTTAGCCTCTTTGCTGCATGTGATAAGTGTTGAGAGCATATCTAAATCTTCTTACTTATCCACTCCTGACTTTATGCATTGTTAGCCTATCAGTAGCCTTGCCTGTGACTATTTTTTCAACACTTGTGTGGACCATCTTGGACAATATATTTCATTCATATATCCATCATCAAAACTTTAGTTTCCTAACAGCCACATTTATTGTCATTCGTGAAACTATCTCAGTATCCTGTACTAAGTTTTCAAGAAGATTGACTGCATGCTTAACTTCGATTAATTATTTCATGATTACATGTGTCATTAATATTTCCATTAATCTTAAAATCATCCATTTTGGCCACGAGTTCAAAATCATCTATAAGAATGAATACTTAGTCTCCTTATATGGACTTGACATTTGCCAATCGATCATTGTAATGATCATTCTCATCCAATCCTTTTTCCAATAATTTATTAGAACCTTTATTGGAAGAAGTTAAAGCCCCATTGGGGATCTAAGATAGAAACACTCCTTCTATCTTAAAAATTTTTAGTCAACCGTAGATCGTAGAACCGACTGAACAACCACGTTATCTTCCAAGAACAATATTTATACGTCAGATGGAACTTGAGGAAAAGACCCTGAGAGTCTGGAATGGGCCATGGTGAAGTATTAGCTGAGCTCACGCAGGCATAACAAAACGGGAAAAGGAGCGGGGTTTTCAAATTTATTTGAAACTTCATCACATTTGTTGTAATGTAAGGTATGCATTTTACATAATATATAGATCCTGAAAGTAAGCAAGCAAGGTACCAATCTATGGTTTACAACACCTTACAAAAAATATAGATAATGAAAGAGGAATAAAGATACCGATGTATGGTTTACTGTACCTTACACAAAATATAGATGATGAAAGAAGAAATTAAGGTACCAATGTGTGGTTTACAACACTTTGTCACTTATCGTGAAGCACAAAGTATCTATTTCACCTTTATTTTCTACAAAGGAGCCAAACCACTTCAATACCAGTGACACTAATCACTGCCTTAATAAATTGGCAACCCCATTTTATCAATGTCCTCCCTAATATTTTTCTTCTAAAATAGCATCAGTTCATTAGCCTCTTGTAGTTCGCCAGTCCCCTCCCTGATGTCTTCTTTGACAGTCACCTCATTGTCCTCTATAGTGATTAGAAACTTACCTAAAGCGTTAACCATTGTGTCCAATTAAATAACCAATGTTTTCAAGTCTTTTAAAGAGTCCTGCAGTTCCTCAACATCAGTCTTCTGTTCATTACCTACCCAGCTACCAGCTGAGCATTCTACGCTTCCATCGATTCTAGTAGATGCCTTAATCCTATAAATCCACCCATTAACAGGTTCATTTTTTTCTTATCCTAGATAACCACATTCATCATCATTCGTGAATCTATCTTAGTACCCTGTACTGAGTTTTAAAAAAGATTGATTGCATGCTTAACTTCGATAAATCATTTCATGATTATAGATGTGTCATCAATATTTTCATTAATTTTTAAATCATCTATTTTGGCCAATAGTCCATCCATTAGTAATATGGTCTATTTTGCACTTACCTCATCAATAGTTACATCCTTATAATATACCTCATCAATGGCCATATCCTCTTCCACATCCTCATGAACTTGAATCAGGCCATCACTATCGGTTTGTTGGGTAATTATTTTCACAAATTTTGGCATGCAACCAATGTTGTAAAGTACAATTGAGAAAATGCTTCCGGTGTTAGAACGATGATAACACACTGCCACACAGGGGTATGAGGACGTGTAATAGTAGAGTAGCACTATGCATATAAGTTTGTTTGGAAAAAGCAAATTGGGCTTTGTTTATGGTAGATACCCTAAGGAGAAATCTCACTTTTATTTATATGAACTTTGGGAGAAATTCAATGTTGTAGTTTTATTATGGACAACAAATTAGCAATCCACCGCTTTAGATTCGACGAGAGCTGAATTATTGAGTGGTATGGTCTATGCATCCAGTGCACATAAGGTTTGGATAAATCTTCAGGAAAGATTTGACTAGGTGAATGGATCAAGATTTTTATTCCTGCACAAAGAGATAACTACACCCTCTCAGGGAATTTCCTCTGTATCCGCTTACTTTTCAAAATTGAAGAAGTTTGGGCTGAATTTGATGCGCTCATGCCCTGCCTTGGTTGTAGTTGTGAAGAATCCAGGAAATATGTTGTAAATTTTGAGTACTAAATTACTGTAATTTCTAATGGGCCCCAATGAGTTCTATTACCAATTGAATAACCAAATTTTGAACATGATCCATATACCTTCTATTAACAAAGTTTATTCCATGATTATTTCAAAAGAGAGTAGGAGAAGTATGTCTTTGTCTCATGTTACAAAATTGAATAAAAGCACTACTTTTCTAAATAATAATAAGGAAAAAGGGGTGCTTAAATCTACCTACACCACTTCTGGAGATTCTAGTTTGACCACTCAGCATAGTGGTTCTAGCTTTAGCATCGGACTGGATGTTCTCATTCATATAGAGGGAAATCTACCAGAGGCTTTGGTGGTAGTTTTCATACTACTAGTAGTAATTTTCTTAGTTCTAGTTCCTATAACAATTCTCACATTTCAATTTCTAATCCTGTTAGTCACACACATCAACTACAAGTTCTGGATCGAATCATAGATTTAAGAAGAAGAATCTCTTTTGTGACTACTGTTATTTAAAAGGTACTTCAAGAACAATTGCTACAAGTTGATAGGATATCCTAATGATTCAAAATAAAAAAAGAGGTTTGTTTCAAATAGTTCTTCTAGTCCTACAACTTATTTTCACAAGATACCGCTAGTGTTGTAGGAGGTAGACAAGCAAGTGTTGAACAAATGAACTAAAATTCCTATGGATCAACCCCTGGCATCCCTCAGTTCATACAAGAACAATACAATCAACTGCTGAACTTACTTGGAAAGAGAGATGATACAACTGATTCAAACATGACAACAGGTATATCATCATATGATGTAGCTTGTGGGGCTTCTGAACTAGTCATATGTAGATTGTTGATTCTGGAGGATCAAGTCATATGAACAATACTCTCAACTTGTTGACAGATCTTAGAAGTTTTGATAGTATTAAAAAGAGCAAGGTATACTTCCCTACTGGTGAAGTTGCTTATGTGTAACATATAGGTTCAACTTATATTTTTGGAGGTCAAAGAATATCTAATGTCATGCATCTTTCTGACTTTACATACAACCATTTATCTATTTCCAAGTTGACAAAGAAACTTAATTAGGCTATGTTATTTTATCCTGATTTCTATCTTTTTAAGTGGTCAGGTGAAGGAGATTGGTAGAGAAGATGATGGTTTATATGTGATCAATTCAAAAGACAAGCATGAACTTCAATATGTAGTTGAAAGTATTAGAAGAGCTACTACAACTTATACTGGTTCTACTTTAGTCAGTAAGAAGAAGAAGTATGATGATGGTGTTTTGTGGCATAAAAAGCTAGGTCATGTACTAGTAGGTACTTTTCAGAAAATAAGTGGTTTTCAACCTTTCTATTTGTGATGGTAGAGCAAAAAAATTTTGTTGTGTGTCTATTGGCAAAACAAACTAGATTGTCTTTTCCTTTAAGCACTACTACTGATGGCTCTTATTTTCATACTATACATACAGATGTTTAGGGTTCCTATAGCATCCCTACATATTATGGTAAAAGGTACTTTCTTACTCTAGTTGATGATCGCTTAAGGTACACCTTGTTGTTTCTATTACCTACAAAGTCTAATGTAATTGCTGTAAGGAAATCTTTCTTTTATAAGATACATAATATATATTCCTTCTCAATGAAATATTTGAGGTCTGATAATGGATGTGAATTTTTAACTCTCAAATGCATGACTTGCTTCAATATCTAGGAATAATATATCAAAGCTTATATGTATACACTCCTAATCAAAATGGCATTGCTGAGAGGAGGCATAGATATATCTTTGAAGTTACCAGATCTCTTAGATTTCAAGCTAAAGTTCCTTTGAGATTTTGGAGAAAATGTATGAGTATTGTAATTTACATAGTTAAAAGGTTACCCTCGTTAGTTCTTTGAGGATCATCTCTTTTTGAAAAATTATTTGGTCATGCTCCTGATCTCTCTTACATGAAAGTTTTTGGATATCTTGGTTATGTAACTTGTGTGAAAAGATATGATAAGTTTGCTCCAAGAGCAAATTTTTCCTGGTTACTCTCTGACTCAAAAAGGTTACAAGATGTTTAGCATTTTCTCTTAAGAGTTTCACATCAGTAGAGTGTTATCTTTAGGGAAGATATCTTTCTATTTATGTAATCTAATTTTCCTTATGCTACTACTCTTTTCCTGTTGTGGATTTGTTTACCGCCGTACAATATAATTATACTATTTATCCAATTCCATCTACCTCCAATGATCCCTCCACAGGGAGTTTAGATGATGAGTAGACTCAAAATCCATCACACACTCCTTCTTTTCTTGAGAGTTTAGAACCTGAAATTTCACATACTTTACCTCCTGCTCCTACAAATCCTTCTTCACTTCCTACTAATAGGTCATCAAGAACATCTAAACCCAAACTCCAGATGCAGGACATAACAAAAGGCAAGGACAATTCCAACTGCAACTATCCCATCTCTAACTCTGTTAGATATGCTAATATATGACTTGTGTTCAGTAATGCTTTAATAGCTTATTCTTACATTGTGGAACCTAAGTATTTTGATAAGGCTATTAAAGATTCTAAGTGGATAGAGGCCATGCGATAAGAGATATCTACCTTGAAAGAAAATCAAATTTGGAGCATTATTGATTTGCCTTCTGGTAAAGTTCCAATTTGCTGTAAATGGGTGTTTAAAGTCAAATATTCTTCCATAGAGGATGTGCGAAAGTATAAAGCTAGGCTGGTTGCTAAGGGGTATAGTCAGAAGGAGGGGTTGGATTATACAAATACATTTTCACCTGCAACTAAAATAGTCATAATAAGATCTCTGCTAGTCATTACTGCATCAAAAGGATGGTATATCTATCAGATGGATGTACATAATGCCTTTTTACAATGTGATCTATCATATGAGGTATACATGGATATTCCTCAAAGCTTTTTTGGTCATAACACTAAGCTTAAAGTCTGCAAGTTGCACAAATATTTGTATGGCCTCAAACAGGCCCTTAGACAATGGAACAAAAAGATTACAGATGCTCTATTGCAGTTGGAATTCACACAAAGTAATTTTGACTATTCACTGTCTACCAAGAAAGTACAATCTTATCTGGTGGTGGTACTGATCTATGTAGATGATTTTTCTAGTCACAGGTAGTGATCCAGACCTGATTTTATAGACAAGGAATGATCTACAACTAAAGTTCAAAAATGAAAGACTTAGGAGAACTTAAGTTTTTCCTAGGTATAGAATCTGTAAGATCCTTCAAAGGTATTATGATGTCATAGAGAAAGTATTCTCTAGAATTAATTCCTCAAATGAGACTTGGAGGAGCAAAACCTGTTGTTACTCCTCTCGAATCCAATTTGACAAGATGATACTATTAGAAAATCAAGGTATTAAGGACAGAGAATTAGAAGATTCTGAGAAGTATCAAAGATTAGTTAGAAAACTCTTATATCTTACAATGACTAGGATTGATACAACATATGCAGCTCAGGTCCTAAGTTAATTCACGCAAAACCCCTAACAATCCTATCTTCTAAGAGTAGTGAGGTACATTAAATCAGCTCCTAGTCTTTTTTTTGCTATTGACTTCCACAAGTTCTGATAAACAGGGAGTATTTTGTGACTCTAATTAGGGTGGATGTCTACAAATCGTAAGATTTATCACTGGTTATCTAGTCTTGTAGGGTAGTTCTTTGATTTTTTGGAAGTCAAAGAAGCAAGCCAAAATTGCTAAGAGTTCTACAGAAGCCAAATTTAGAAGTATGGCTTCTACAGTAGCTGAAATCACTTAGTTAAAAGATCTGTTCAAAGAATTGGGAGTTATTCTTGATTTTCCAATTCATTTGTATTGTGAAAGCAAAGCTGCTATTCAGATTGCAGCCAATCCTATCTTTCATGAGAGAATCAAACATATTGACATAGATTGTCATTTTGTCACAGAAAAGATTCTATGAGGTGTTGTCAAAACTTTTCATCTGTCAACAAAAGAATAACTTGCTGATCTGCTGACCAAGAGACATAGCAAGCAACCTCATGACTACTTATTATCCAAGCTGCTGTTGAAAGATCTCTTTTCCCCATCAGCTTGAGGAGAGGTATTGGAGCTAGTTATAGTTGTTAGTTAGAGTCAGTTAGCCAGCTGGCTACAGCTGGATCACAACTAATTAAATTGTATTCATTATTTAGTTATTTAGTTAGATGGTACTAAGATTAGTCTACTAGCTAGCTTACAAGATTCTAGATTCTATATATACTTTAATGTAGTTACTGCTTCATTGAGCAACTGATCATAATATCAAATAGTTGATTTTTCTTTTCTTTCTCTCCCAAAATATCCTCTTGTTAGGGCATGTGGAGTTTTAATGATAGACAAGTGAATGAAACATGTTGTGAAAACTGGTGCATCCAACTGAACCAAGATCAGCTGCAGATAATTTATTAATAAGATGACTCTGTGTACAAACATAAGTGGATAGCATTTATCACATCAGACGTTGAGTTGAACAAGACGGCTTAAGAAGTTGAGTTGAATAAGAGGTCTTGTAGAGATAAAAGAGGAATCCTATTGAAAGAAAAATCTATTCAAAAGAAGAAGTGAGAGAGGCGACAACAAAAAGTGTGAAACTATCTAGAGTCCTATTGAACATAGAAGATTACATCAATCAAAGGACTCTATGAGGTGTGTGCTTAAATATAAGAAACTAATTCAAAAGCAGACACTCAATACACTGAAAAGATAATTAACAATCAGTAAAACGTTCACATACTTAAAGAAGAACCTAGTCTCTTACTTAGCAAGTGTTAAACTGTAAGTAGTAGGTAGGTTCTTTGAGTTGTAATGAGTCATTGTTATAGTCTTAGTGATCTATAAACTGATTTAGGAGTTGTGTTTTCAAGTTAGGGAACTCGAAGACTTGGGAACATTAATCTTGGAAAGATTTGTGCTCTTATAGTGATAAAAGTTAGAAGTTTTAATTCCTAATTTACAAAAAGTCTTGTAATTTTGTTTATTGTTGAGGCTCAAGTGTTATAGTAAAGTTGGGATTAAATCTTGTAGAGGTACAGGTTGTAGTTTTTTACACCTTTCTTGAGCCGGGTGTTTTCCACGTAAAAACACTGTGTTCAGCTTTTACTTCTGTAAACCATGTTTACTTACTTGTTTCATAGATAGGCAATTAGTAGGGCTCATACTCTAACAAGTGGTATCGAAGAGAGGTTGTCTTAAATAGGGCTAGCACCTAAGAAAATATCAATGATGAATTTCGTACCTCGTACTGGTCACAGTGAAGGTCAGTCAACTACTAGACCTCTACTCTTTAATGGCTCTCACTTTATCTGGTGGAAAGCAAGGATGGAGATGTTCATTCAAGGTGAAGACTATGAATTGTGGGATAGGATTACTGATGGTCCCACTATTCCAATGAATTTGGTTGATGGAGAACCAATCAAGAAAGTAAGGAGTGAATTTACTCCTGATGACTTATTGGCCTTGAAGAAAAATTCTAAGTTTAAGAACATCTTGTTCTGTGCATTAGGACCTGCTGAATACAATAGGGTATCAACCTGTACTACTGCTATGCTCATAAAGGTACCTCTCAAGTAAGCAAATTTAGGATTTCTCTTCTGTTTACTGAATATGAGGCATTTAAAATGAAGGAGAATAAAACCCTACATGAGATAATGACAAAGCCTACCACCTTAAAAAATGAGCTGACTTTCTTAGGAAGAGTTATCTCTGAGGAGGAACAAGTCGAAAAGGTACTAAGGGTATTACCTAAATCAAAATGGAATGTTAAGGTGATTGCAATCAGGGAGGTAAATAAAGATCTTGCAGGTATGATCTTGGATAAACTTATAGGGAACTTAAGAACTTATGAAATGGAAGTTGATGGAACCAAAGAAAAAGTATCTCCCGAGAAAATCTTGGCATTAAAAGCTACTGATAGTGATGGGGAATTTGAACTTGATAAGGAACAAATTGCTTTCATAACTAAGAACTTCAACAAATTCTTTAAGAAGAAAAGGGAACAAGTAGTAAGAAATGTTCCAATGACAATCCAAATAGTTGCTACAAGTATGGCAAAACTGATCATCAGATCAGAGACTGTCCATTCTGGGAAATAGAATGGAAGAAGGAAAGGGATGAAAAGGAACTGAAATAAAAAGCAAAAAGGAAGGAGGAACATGCAATGATAACATCCTGGGGATCTGATTCAGATAAGGATGAAATTGATGAAACTGTATTCATGGCTCTTGGAGACTCAGATTTAGAAGAAGAAGATGATGCTTCTGAGGTAAGTATACTTGAACTTAAAGAAAAGATGCAATTGTTTTCAAAACCAAAACTTGTTTCCTTGATTAGTGCACTGCTTGATGACTTCCAAGAATTGACTTCTGATAGGGATGAATTGTTCAACAGTCTTGCAAGTCTAAAATTTGATCTCATTGATTTAAAGTCTTGCACATGCACAGTTGACAAGGAAAATTGCAATGTTACGAAAAAAGTTACAGAACTTGAGATTTCAATTAATGATCTCAAGTCTGAAGTTCTAAAATTAACTCTCACTAAAAATGGGAAAAAGGCTATGAGTAAGGAACAAGAAAATGTTGAACTTGACCTAGTTAAATAGAAAAAAGAATGCCATAATTTAACTGAAAAATGAATAAGTTGAGTCAAGAAGTTTCTAAGCTAAAACTTGATCTTGAAAGAGAAAATAGGTGGAAAAACTCCTCAAAATTGTTCACAAGTTAAGTGAAAAAAATTACAATGAAAAGGCTGGGTTAGGATTCCACAAAAGTTTTGATGATCCTAAGTATTTATGTTATATATATGGAAACCTTGGATATCCCATCACTGAATGTCCAGTGCCTGCTAGAAGCAGATCAAATAGTCAAAACATGGCTAATAGATTTTCTCATATCAATAGGAACAAAACTAGTTCTAATCAAAGAAATAAGTTGCACTATTTGTTGCCGGCATGGACTAAAATAAATTTAATTCGTCTTTCACTCATAAACAGGACCCAAGCTTGTCTGGGTTCATAAGACTAACCTTTGATTTCTTTTTCAGGAGAAGGTGAAAGGAAGCAAAAAGCACTGGTACTTAGACAGTGCTTGCTTAAGGCACATGACTGGTGACAAGAAAAAATTCCTTTCACTCTCTAGAATAGAAGGAGGAGGAGTTTCTTTTGGTGATGGAAAAAAGGGAATCATTACTAGAGTTGGAAAAATTGGCTCATCTGAGTCGAAAGCATTGGAGGATGTCTATCTTGTAGAAGGATTAAATAATAACCTGCTGAGCATCTCACAACGTTGTGACAAAGGTAATAAAGTTGTCTTTACTGCTGCAGGAGTCAAAGTGAAAAGGATGGACACCAAAGAGATTGTGCTCTCTGCAAGAAGGTTCAAAAATGTATACAAAGTTGACATCTTGGCACTACCAAGACCTGAGTTGACTTGTCTAAGTGCCATAGAAAATGATTTCCTCCTTTGGCGCAGGAGACTTGGTCATGCAAGTGTGAAATAACTAAACATACTTTCCTCCAAAGACATGGTATTGGGTTTACCCAAAACCAAGTTCAAGAAAGAAAAGTTATGTAGTGCATGTGTAAGGGGAAAGTAGGTAAGATCCTCTTTTAAGTCAAAGAACCATATTAGTTCTACCAAGTGCCTTGACCTGATTCATATGGACTTATATGGACCCATGAGACATCAAAGCACAGGTGGAAAAAGGTATGTTTTTGTAATTATTGATGATTATTCCAGGTTCACCTGGACCTTATTTCTAGCCTTTAAAGAAGATGCCTTTGATGTCTTTGAAATTTTTATTAAAAAAATTGAAAAGAAACTGGGCACTTCATTAGTTTCCATGAGGTCTAACCATGGTTCAAAATTTGAGAATGTAAAGTTCTCGGAATTCTATTCAGCAAATGGTATAGATCAGAACTTCTCATCTCTTATAACAGCACAACAAAATGGAGTGGTGGAGAGGAAAAATAGAACCTTGGAAGATATGGCTAGAACAATGATGCTTGCAGCAAATGTTGCTAAAAACTTATGGGCAGAGGTAATAAATACTGCAACATATATTATAAATAGGTGCATGATAAGACCTATGTTAGAGAATACTCCCTATGAATTATTAAAAGGAAGAAAGCCAAATATTTCTCATTTTAAAACCTTTGGTTGTAAATGTTTCATACACAATAATGGAAAGGATAATCTGGGAAAGTTTGGTGCAAAAAGTGATGAGGGAATCTTCTTAGGAATTCACTTCATAGCAAGGCCAATAGGGTTTTAAACAATAGAACTAACTGTGTTGAAGAAAGCATGGATGAGATTTTTGATGAATCCTGTGTTAAGACTAACCTGTAGGAAGAAAGTGACACTGAGGAATAGGTTACCCAACTTGGTTCATTGACGAAAGCTACCAAACATGGAGGCACCTCAACAGGGGGAACTGAAGCTGAAGGCACGGTGACAGGGGAAACTGAGCCATAAATGACTCCAGCTTAGAACATCAACTGTGATCCTAGTAGTTCACTAGGCTTGATCCCAAAAGGATATAAGTATCAAGGATCACATCCTATTGAGAATGTTCTGACTGATCTTGCCTCTGGGATTACTAAAAAGGTTGAATTGAGAAGTGTGTGTGCCTTCAAGGCATTCCTGTCAGAGATCGAGCCAATGAAGATAACTAAAGCCTTACTTGATGCTGATTAGATCATAGCCATGCAGGAAGAGTTGAATCAGTTTGAGAGAAGCAAAGTATGACACCAAGTTCCTTTCCCAAAAGATAGATCAGTAATTGGAGATAAGTGCGCGTATAGAAATAAAGTTGATGAGCATGGAATTGTCATAAGAAATAAGGCAAGACTGGTGGTCCAAGGATACAACCAAGAAGAAAAAATTGAATTTGATGAGACTTTTGCTCCTGTAGCAAGACTTGAAGCTATAAGATTATTTGTTGCCTTTGCAGCTTATATAGAATTTATTCTCTATTAGATGGATGTGAAGATTGCATTCCTGAATGACATCCTTAAGGAGGAGGTGTATGTTAAGCAACCTACAGGATTTAAGAGCAAGGAGTTTCCTGATCATGTGTATAAGCTGGACAAAGCCTTATATGGGTTGAAACAAGCACCAAGGGCTTGGTATGAGAGACTATCAAAGTTTCTATTGGAGCATGGGCATACCAGAGGTAAAATTGACAATACCCTTTTCTTAAAAACTAATGAAAGGGAATTGTTGGTTGTGCAGGTATATGTGGATGACATTATTTTTGGTTCAACCAACATGAATATGACTCATGAGTTTGCCAAACCCATGAGCTGTGAGTTTGAGATGAGCATGATGGGGGAGCTGAATTACTTCTTGGGATTGCAAATAAAATAAACAGCATCTAGGAAAATAATCCATCAACAGAAGTATGTCAAAGAACTTCTCAAGAGATTCTCCATGGAAGAGGGAAAAGAGATTAGTACTCCCATTGTTACTGCCACAAAGTTTGATTTAGATAAAATAGGTCCTGATGTAGAGGAAAAAATGTATAGAGGTATAATAGGATCATTATTGTACCTCACAGCAAGCAGTCCTGACATTGTATTTAGTGTAGGTCTATGTGCTGGATTTCAAGCAAAGCCTAAAGAAGCACATCTTAAATCAGTAAAAAGGATCTTCAGATACTTGAAGGAAACTAGTGATCTTAGCTTATGGTATCCCAAAGGTAGTAACTTTAATCTGGTAGGTTACTCTGATGCTGATTATACAGGATATTTGGTAGACAGGAAAAGCACTATAGGCATGGCTCACTTTCTTGGATCATGTTTAATTACCTGGTCCACTAAGAAGCATAATTCAGTAGCCTTATCTACTGCTGAAGTTGAATTTATTGTTGCAGGTTCTTGTTGTGCTCAATTTCTATGGATTAAGCAACAACTTTTGGATTTTGGTATAGATGTTGGTTGTTTTCCCATTTTTTATGATAATACGAGTGCTATTAACATAGCTAAAAATCTTGTTCAACATAAAAGAACCAAGCATATTAATATTAGACATCACTTTCTTAGAGATAATGTTGAAAAAGGTCATATATCAATTATGTTTTGTTCAGCTGAGGAACAAATTACTGACATATTTACTAAGGTTTTGAGTAGAGAACACTTTGAAAGAAATAGGTTAGCCATGGGGATGATTAAAGTTGTATAAATCTCCCTCAATGATTGATTAAAAAAGACTGTACTTAACTGATAGTTGATTAATTCAGTCTTACACATTTAGTTGTGTATCTTAATTCCAAGGCTTTAGAGTAAATTAACTCAGCTAGGTGTTGATTTTGCAGATAGGCTGAACTATGAAGGCAAATTTTGTCCATTGTTTCCACAGTTCAGGTATGATTTTCACTTGTTCATGATAGCATAAGAGAGAAACAAGTTGTTCACTTGGTCCCTTCTGTTATACTTAAACTGCCTAAAATCCAAAAGCCATCTGCTTCAAAAAGATGCCATCCCTTTCCCATCAGTACAGACCCCTAAATTATTACGTTTCTATCAAATTCTTTCCTCACACGATTCATCTTCCCTCAATCCCTCTTAAATACGCATCCTCTTTCTTCTCTCCTTCTCATTCCTTCTAAACCTTCTCTAAGACAACTCACAAACCTTCTGTTTCACTAGCCATGGATTCCTCGTCATCTTCTTCATCCTCCTCACCTGACTCTGCTATAAATATCTTCACCTCCATTCTTATTCACCCAAATATAACCTTACCCCCGTTAATCCCTCCTTAAATCTCCAGCAAATTCTCTGATTTTGCTGTATTCAGACACGTCCCAAACCCTTTTACCTAAATTTCTTCAACTGTCTTATCCCAGCCCAACTCATCACTTCCTCCACCAATCCTACTTTAAATTGTTGACCCTGATGATGAACCTATTGGAAATCTCATCCCTCGATGGTCAAGATCTATTCTAAAATGAAAACCTTCTTCGGTTGTCATTGATGTAGATGAAGCTACTTCAGTTAATCCTTTCCCTGTAGTTACTTCTCTTCGAATTCCTATTACTCAAGGAAAGAAATAGCGACAAAATGCTTCTTTAGAAGAAGCACTTCATGCTAATAAAAATAAATGGGTTGCTCCTTCTGCATCTCAACCTCTCAGTGATTCTTCTCCTGATATTCTCCTTCGTTTTAAAATAAAACTGAAGCATATCATTTCCAAAACCTCAAAATCCTCTTTCACTCCTATCTCTACATCCTAACCCATTTCAAAAGCTTTCTTTTCCTCAAAATCTACTGTGAAAGCTTCTCCTGAAAAAGCCTCCACTGTTAAAGCCTCCCCTTCCATCAGAGGTTCTTCAAAATCCTCTTCTCGTCTGAAGAAACACGTATCCTAACCTGCTCTTTCTGATTCCCCTGACTGAGATTCTGATATTCTTCTTGATACTCCTTCTGCTCCCTCTACTCACCCTGATCCAGATCTTGATTATGCTGTTGTTTTTGATACTCCTGCTGACAAGGCTTCTCAGTCAGCTCATGTTCTCCACTTTAAAAAACATAAGTTGGCTAGGGGTAGAGTTGTAACTGGTTTTGAGGGACCTTATATTGATGTGTTGTTCACTAAATTGAGCGCTCAGGGGTGGTCACACCTGTTTCTTTAAGATGATCATCAAAGGAAGTTTGGGAAAGCTGAAGTGTATAAATTTTATACAAATGGAGTTACTATCGAAGAGATGTTCTCCACCACTGTTCATGGTAAAACCATAAATCTTTACCCTGCTGATCTGAGTCAAATTTTATATTTTCTTACTGGGGGATAGGGTCATTATGTGAAAGGTGCTTGGCCTCCTCTTGATAACCTCCATTCAGCTATTGATATTTCTAAAAAGTTCTCTAGAAATCCCTTCCTTTTAACTCATAGAAATGTCCTCAAGAATGAGTTGTCTCCTCTCTACCAGTTCTATTTTGATGTTGTTCACAAGATGATCCTTCCAAGACAGAAAAAGAGAACAGTAGCAAATTTTCCTGATCTAACCCTGAAGGAATTGCTAGACTCTCAGACTCTAATTGATCTTCCCAGAATCATCATCAAGCACATGCAAAGGGTCTTAATCCAAGATACAAATGGCCATGCTTCACCCTTGATTTCTGGCTTGCCCTGTTTTTTTTAAGGACTTTCATGTTCCTGTAAAAGTATGGTCACTACAAACCATAAAGGATATCATTGGCTCTGTGAACCATGCTATATTACCTGCTGCTATGAAGAGTGCTGCTAATCCTATGAAAAGGTTGGGGAATGCTCTTGCTGCCAAGAAAAGTGAGGTGGATGTGGCACAAGCTGCATTGGAAGTTGCTCTAGCTACTCATGAGGAGGAGAAACAGGTCCTTTAAGCTCAAATTGCCTCCCTCGCAGCCATCTTGGAAAATGAAAGAGCTGACAATGCTGATATCATTAAGAAGCTGACCTCCCTTATTCCTTCTTCCTCATCCACTTAAGCCCCTCTTAGTGTCTTAGGCATCTTTCTTTCCTGCTTTTGGTCTGAGTTGTTTCTTTCTTATTGCTTTTGATGGGCTGTGATCATTGTATTCTACTCTATAAATGCAATGGTTTTTTTTTGCCTTATGTGGTTTACTTTTGTGTTATTAATGCATTGCTTGTTCTTTTTGCTCTAATGTCTTTATTGTTTTAGTGATAGCCCCAGTGGCCATGAATTATTAAACTTGTTTCACTTATTGGTCCAGTTTTTCAATGATGTCAAAAAGGGAAAGAACAGATTATACAGTGCTTATAACCCAATTAACTAACCTGTGTTTCATTCTGATTCTTTTATTTAACTTCTTTAGTGAGTATGTTAGGGTTTTGTGGTGTTATGCTGCTATGTTTGTCATCATCAAAAAGGGAAAATTGTTAAGGCATGTGGAGTTTTGATGATAGACATGTGAATGAAACATGTTGTGAAAACTGGTCCATCCAACTAAACTAAGATTAGCAGCAGACAATTTATTGATAAGATGGCTCTGCGTACAAACAGAAGTGGATAGCATTTATCACGCCAGAAGTTGAGTTGAACAAGAAGGCTTATAGAATTTGAGTTGAACAAGAGGTCTTGTAGAGATAAAAGAGGAATCCTATTGAAAGAAGAATTCTATTCAAAAGAAGAAGTGAGAGAAGCGACAACAAGAAGTGTGAAACTATCTAAAGTCCTATTGAACATAGAAGATTACATCAATCAAAGGAATCTATGAGGTGTGTTCTTAAATACAAGAAATGAATCAAAAGCAGACACTCAACACACTAAAAAGATAATCAACAATCAGCAAAATAGTTCACATACTTGAAGAAGAACCTGGTCTCTTACTTAGCACAAGTCATAGACTATGTGTAGTAGGTAGGTTCTTTGAGTTGTAATGAGTCATTGTTCTAGTCTCAGTGATCTATAAACTGAGTTAGGAGTTGTGTCTTCAAGTTAGGGAACTCGAAGACTTAGGAACACTAATCTTGGGAAGATCTGTGTTTTTGTAGTGATAGGAGTTAGAAGTTTTAATTCCTAATTTATAAGAAGTCTTGTAATTTTGTTGATTGTTTAGGCTCAAGTGTTATAGTGAAGTTGGGACTAAATTCTGTAGAGGTACACCTTTCTTGAGCCGGGTGTTTTCCACGTAAAAATACTGTGTTCAGCTTTTAATTCTGTGAACCACGTTTACTTGTTCCACTCTAACACCTCCTCTCTTCCTTGTGATTCAGAGCTACCATAGCTCATTCCACAGTTTATCAAAGGGATTAATGAATTTCTGTACATGATATATCTGAAGTCTAGTATTGTAAAGTTCGCCTTTAGATGTATTTTTTCAATTCCGACTACCGAGGAACACTAGGTTAACAGTTGGCTTCACAGCTTAATTCCACAAGCTTTTTCTGCAATATTTTGCAGATTGGTTTTCTTAGTGGATCAACAGGTCTTGTTCGGTACATTTCCCCATGTTTTCAAACTGAAGACCTCAACTCATATTGAGGTGTGCTTAGAGTTGACACTTTGACATTTGAATATGCTCAGTGTAATATAGAGGGGGAAATATTGAGGTTTTCATGACAGTTGTGTCACGTGATTCTGAATGAGGTTTGCTGAAGACGAAGGCACGTGTTATTGTGGCAAAAAGGTTAATTTATCCTTTTATTCTCCTGTAGCTATGTTCCACTGACTAATAGTGGTCTGAGATTCAAAGAAGTAATCTTGAGCTGATCAACACCGACTTAAGTGCTATACCTTGAACCAACTTGACCATTGATCCATATATGTTGCGTGTTTTGAGATTTGGAGAAGTCTGATGAGAGTTTTTGGTTCCCTCTCCTAAATCTTATCGGCAAATGTCCCCTTCTCTATCTAGTGCATCTTATCTGTGGTTTCACCTTTACCGCATAATAAAAGAGATTTCCACATATTGATCCCAGAACTCCTGGACACTTCTTGTGAGAGCTTATTAGGTTCCCATCTTCCTGAGAATTGGATAACTGATGACAAGCACATGATGTTTGATTCTTTTATTTGTTGAACACGGTTAAGACATGATATCAGAGACCTGTTCCATGAGTTTTTTTTTTAAATTTAATTTCCAGGGATGGAAACCTGGTGATGTATATTAATTATGTTGTTCCATGAGTTTGTTTCTTAGAGTAGCGTACTTTGCTTCCAGAGAATGCACAATGCACTGACCAGTGTTTCTCAGCACGCCGTCATAAGAGTTTAACACACACCAGATTAGAAAAGTGATGTCAGAAAGGATCATGCAGTGAAGCAACAAGAATCTAGTTTAATAACTTAAGCTACAACGTTGACTCACTTCCTCAAACGAAACTTAATGAAGCTTGATATATTTCACTCAGAAAATTGTTGCTTCTACCAGATTCTGCTATTTTAAAATTTAAGCACTATCTTCTTTTGTGTTACCTTCCTTCCTCGCATATGTATAAAGATCGAATACATTCCTTAAGTGTTTCTTCTGCTTTGGATTGAAATTCTAGGAAATGTCATTAGTTTCTTCAAGTGTTACTTGTTACTGGTCTAGAATCTAGATAGCAAGTAGAGTGGCAGCATCAGTGCGTAAGAGACAGAGTACTAATTGATTATGCAACACTAGGTCATAGGAAATAAGAATGATATATTTTGTATTGAAATTCTAATATGAAACTAACTAGTTTTAGTAAGCACGACAAGTATTTTGAGAAGAGGGGTTACAAAATATAATATATTGGCTTTGCCCTCTATATATGTTGCAAAAATGAAAAACTTTTTACGAAAAAACCCAAATTTACACCAAGAATACATAGAGTACCTGCACCCCTTCTAATCCAACATTAACCAAATGACCAAATACCCTCATTTTCCTCTCATTATGAGCACAAAATTACAAGTCAAGTAACATACTAGTATAATTTACAAAAAGGAAAAAGGTTGGAAAAAAAAAAAGTAAAATTGAAAAGTTTTATCAGAGAAAATTACAAAATTGCCCTTGTGGCCATATATTTGTGCATGATCAACCCTCCTTCATCTGCCTACAGAGATTCTCAAAACTCCAATCCCTTCTCAACCCAGGGCTCCTTTGTAGCCTCGGTGTGACACTTGGAAACTCCATGGGACCACTGTTGTTTTGACGCCGGTGAGCACCGTCATTCGATGCTCGAGTCATCATATTGTCATAGCCAGAATTAGGTGCCAAGTTCCCTGACCAACTCCTCTCAACTCTAGCCAAACACAAGTTAAAATTTGACAGTTCTTGATTATTGTAGTCAACATTATTAAATCTTCCTCTTTCTTCGTCGTCCGAATCCGTCCTCCTCAAAATTCGGCATGTCAAGCAATTTAGATTCATTTAGACTCTAAATTAAATCAAAGTGATAGAAGCAAGATGATTGTGGATTTCGTTTTGGAAAATATTGTGACACGAAAGAGAAATGGTTGATGTCCAAGCCTTGTTCGACGGAGTTACTCGATACATGTGCTAGTAGAAGGCAGAATGTACCCTTGAAATTGATCGAGGTGTGTGTAAGCTGGTCGGCATGTATCAAAAAGAAATGGTTGAAGTTTTGTGCGCGAATGCAGCAATGGTGTAATTGCAAGAGAAAATGGTTGACATCCAAGCCTTGGTGGACAAAGTAACTCGATGTATGTGCTAGTGGAAGGTAGAATGTACACTTGAAATTAGTCAAGATGCATGCAAGTTTTGCTCAACATTTATCGAAAAGAAATGGTTGAAGTTTTGTGCATGAATGCAACAATGGTGTTATTGCAAGAGAAAATGAGAGATTAATTTTATAAGGAACTTTATATAGTTATGGAGAGGGTGAGTGCTTGAGGCAGGTATTGTAGTTTTCTTACTTTTTCTACCACCCCCACACTTCTTCCCCATCTTAAAGGAGAAGTTTAAGGGCAAATGTTAATAATGTCCATTCATTTTTGGTCTTTTGAGGTTTGAATGCTAGATTAAAGCTCAATGTCAATTTTTAGTTAGTGGCTACTATTAATACTTGTTCTGACTCTAAACTTTGGAGGAGATTAACCTTGCAAACACATTAATGATAATGAGTTGGAGATAACCATGAATTTATAAGAAATTAAAAAATATCTCCAACAGAAAAAACTGAGAGAAAATGAAGAAAATGATCTCTCATGTTCGAGGGTGGGTTCAAAATAATTCATTGACTGTTCACTTAACAGTTTTGATCCTTTAAATTTGTCAAAAGTTCACAAGTTTAGTATCGATAAGATATTTATTAAATTTGACAATAATAGGGGAAAACATTTTCTTTAACTATAAACACCAAGATAGTTTCATCAAATCTCAACATATGGATCATTTTTGTCATTTTATCGAAAACCAGATAAAGATATTTGCACGAATACCTTTTTCCACGAGTATTTTGTTATGAGACTTTATTTTAATAATCAACCCTTCCCTGCTGAAATTTCAATGAAGTTATGCATATATATATATATATATATATGAAATTATTCTTAGATTAGTGCTTTAACTCTTAACAATGAGTTATGCACTGAATAGCAGAAGAAGTAGAAGAAGGACAGAGTAAGTAGAACAGAGAAGAAGAAGAAGTTTTGGAGAGTAGAATGAGAGATCTTGTGTATTCAACTTATTGTTGTTAATAGAACATAGTCAGTTATTTATAGGAGAATTAACTACCACTCTAATTACTTCAACAACTAGCCGTTAACAAGAGTAACGAACTGTTTTTAGAAAACAGTTATAACAGCTTTTTCAATTTTCCTGCACATAGCATATTCTTCTAGACTCTTCCAGCTTGTGATTTTTCCTTTGTCTTCAACATATTCAACACTCCCCCTCAAGCTAGGAAGGTGAAAAAATGTCACACATTCCTAGCTTATGATTTAGATGCAATTGTTGAGCCTTGGTGAGGCCTTTGGTCAGCATATCTGCAGGCTGGTTTGTAGTGATCATCCCTTGGCTTATCTTTTCTCTTATGAAGAAGCAATCAATGTCAATGTGTATAGTTCTTTCATGGTAAACTGGATTGGCAACTATTTGAACAGCTAATTTGCTGTCCCTAAACACTGGCAGCTTTACTTCCATTCCGATCTCCTTTAGCAATCCTAGTATCCAAACTAGCATAGCTGTTACGGTTGCTAAGCTTTTGAATTTAGCCTCAGCTGAACTTCTGGAAACAGTATCTTGTTTCTTTGACTTCCAGCATACAATTGACTTCCCAATTTTTACAAAGAAATCAGTCACCAATCTCCTGGTTTGAGGACATGATGCCCAATCTACATCACAGTAAGCACTCACCTGATCATTTGGTTCACTAGATAGTAACACACCCTGACCAAGTTGATTTCCATGTGAGACTTCTTTGGTTTTTGTAGAAACTGACTTAGTGTTTGTACACTAAATGCAATATCAGTTCTACTCATGGTTACGTATAGTAACTTGCCAATCTGTCTTTGATATATACCTTGATTTGCAGGAGGATCATCTGTAGGTTGTAGTTGTTTGACATGATCATCAAATTGTTTTGAGATCAGTTTGGCATTTAGTCCATAGGAGTAACCACTGGTTTAGCTGCTGTTAATCTCAACTCTAATAGTAACTCTAGAGTGTACTTCCTCTGGTGTATTAGTATCCCTTTGCTTGACCTTGCAAATTCTATGCCAAGGAAGAACCTTAAATCACCTAGATCCTTCATTTTGAAGCTTTGTTGTAGCATGACTTTTGCATCTTATATCAGATTCAAGCTATCATCAGTGATTAGCCTATTATCAACATACACAAGTACCAAAGTAATTCCTTCTTGTGTCCTTCTTATATACAGAGATGGATCATATTGACTTTGAACAAACTGAGATCTTAGTAAGACTTCTAATAGCTTTGTGTTCCATTTTCCAGGTGCTTGCTTTAAGCTATATAGGGATTTGGTCAGTCTGCATACTGAATTCTCCCCCTAAATGGCAAATCCTAGAGGTAACTCCATGTATACTTCATCAGTGAGGTCAGCAGTTAGAAATGCATTGTAGACATCCATCTGATATACGAACCAGTTCTTCTTTGTAGCAGTAGCAAGAATAGTTCTTACTATTTTCATCTTTACAACTGGTGAGAAGGTTTCTTTGTAGTCAATCCATTCTCTTTGTCCATAACCCTTTCCTACAAGTCTGGATTTAAATATTTCCACTTCACCTGAAGCCTTATACTTCACCTTATATATCCACCTACAACCAATGACCTTTTTACCTTTAGTCAAGGGAACAATGTAACACCCTGTACTTTCGGGGTAGAATCTAGACCGTCGTTCCTATGCGTATAGACCCAAACTAGATAATTCCTTGTTAATATATGTATGGTTATCAATACTATAGTGTGATAATACCTTTGAATATAAATTGAGGTCACAAAAATCTCCTAACTCTAAGACGAGTTGAAAACATTTCTAGCGATTAGGTTTCAATGGACGTTTAAACTTGGATCAACTTCCATCGACCATAACTTCTTGTATATATCGAATTAGAGGACCTACTATATATCAAATGAAAGGTCTTTGAAGTTTCTTTCCAACGATACTAATTTTGCCAAAATACCATACCTGAGCAAAATGTTACAACCATTTTTGTAAGAGAGGCAGTAGCTGCGCGCGATTAGAGTGCGATGCACACACCTAATTTTCAGGTTCTGTTTTCGCATTTTAAAGGGAAATTTGGACCTTTACCTGATCCAAGGTCTGTCCATAACATAAGATTCATGCCCTAAAAGCAGAATACCACTCCATAATTTAATTTTTCCTCTCAAATTAAAACCCTAAATCCTTTTCCTCGAGATCAAGAATCAAGATCTTAAGTTCAAGACTCCAATAAAAGGGTGAAGATCCGGGTTCCATCTATCAAGATCTAGGTTCTATCTTTCAACTCTTATAGTCTAAGGTACGTGGGGTTTATCCTAAAAACTACATGGGCTTTTAAACATTAGAGCATGATTTAAAGATTATTAAGCATGAATTTTAAAAGGGTTTTGAAATCTATATTTAAATTATGTATTCCGAATGTTTCAATGTTACTATTGCTTTCGACTTGTGGTCTTTTTCCCTAAATTGATTTACATGTATATGTATATGTATATGTACGAAAATTGAGATTTGAGATTGTTTGAGAGCACAAATTATGAATTTCCTCTCGTGTATTAAATTAAAGTTTATGGTTTTGTCAGAAAAGAGTTGAAATGTTTGTTTTACGATGTGAAAGTAGTTTTCTCAATGTCATAGTATTTGAACATGATTTAGAGATGATAAAAAGGTTTTTCTTGAGATATCTATGTTTTGTGTTAAAGAGAAAGAATTGTATGAAATTAAGAATTTTGACATGACAACCTTTGTTTATTGAATCATTGATAAAGAGAATTGCTTGCGTGGTTTCACATGAGTTTTAAAGAATGAGTTTCTTGGAAAGAATTGTTGATATGGTGGTCCTGAATTCCATGATTTGAGAATAG
>NC_061111.1:17280821-17289459 GCF_002878395.1 Capsicum annuum
TAAATCAATTTAGGGGAAAAGACCACAAGGCCAAAGCAATAGTAACATTAAAACATTCGGATACATAATTAAAATATAGATTCCAAAACCCCTTTAAAATTCATGCTTAATAATCTTTAAATCATGCTCTAATGTTTACAAGCCCATGTAGTTTTTAGGATAAATCCCATGTACCTTAGACTATAAGAGTTGAAAGATGGAACCTAGATCTTGATAGATGGAACCCGGATCTTGAACCTTTTCTTGGAGTCTTGAACTTAAGATCTTGATTCTTGATCTTGAGAGAAAGGATTTAGGGCTTTAATTTGAGAGGAAAAATAGAATTATGGAGTGTATTCTACTTTTGGGGCGTAAATATTATGTTATGGATAGACCTTGGGTGAGATAAAGGTCCAAATTGCCCTTAAAAGTGTGAAAATAGAACCTGAAAATTAGGTGCATGCGACGGAGCATGCGCCGCATGCTAATCGCGCGCAGCTACTGCCTCTCTCATGAAAATGACTGTAACTTTTTGCTCGGGTATCGAATTTTGGCGAAATTGGTATCATTGGAAAGCTACTTCGAAGACATTTCATTTGATATATTATAAGCTCTCTAATTCGATATATACAAGAAGTTATTGATGATGGAAGTTGATCTAAGTTTAAACATCCACTGAAACTTAATCACTAGAAATATTTTCAACTCGTCTTAGAGTTAGGGGATTTTTGTGACCTCAATTCATATTCAAAGGTATTCCCACACTATAGGATTTATAACACATATATTTACAAGGAATTATCTAGTTCGGGTCTATACGCATAGGAACGACGGTCTAGATTCTAGCCCGAAGTACGGGGTGTTACATTATATTCCCCTTGGGATCATTCGTCCCCGAATGATGGGTAGGGACCTTTTGAAGCTCTAAGAGTGTAGAATAAAGAACGTAACATTGATTTGAACATTTTTCCTCAACAAAAAATATGCAAAGGCATCACACGATCTTCATGATAACCCCTAGGAAAATGAATAAGCACGAAACCTGAGACAACGAAACTTCACATCGACATGATCTTGGCATGTGTTTTATGGAACATGATTAAAACATTGCAAAACATAACTTTTCTAAGAGTCCTCAGCCTAATTAAGATTGGTACAAGACATGAGATAAGATTCTCGCGGAACACAAGAGTATTAGCATTCTCCATCTTACAAAATACAGCGAAAAGACTTAAACGTAGCAACACTTCTTATCTATACTCCGGCATTAATCAACATACTTCATCATTCCCAACTTACAATTCTCCCGTAACGCATCTAACCATAAGAATTTATGTCCCTCTGTATAATACTTCTATGTTCAAATCTAACTTAGAGGAAAGAGGGGCTAACTTAAACTACGGGGCCCTGCACCCTATATCACATTAAGAAATCACCTCACCTCATCACTGTAATCCAACAATCTCAAGTCTTAATTCAAAGAATACTAACCACATGGCACATAGGTTTGTGTTTTCATCATTCAGAACATTCAAGCCTAATCATTACTACAACCACTACATGGATCTCCCTACTAAGACCAGCAATTTGAATCACTCTCAAAACTATTTCCGCCACATTTCTCCTTCGTAGCTATTTCACACAACAAAAGTTTATCTCGTTCTTTCCCCTTCAGCTATAACCTTAGCTCGACAACCACATCAAAATCTTTACCTTCAAGAACATCTACTCCCCCACCTAACACACTTCTACGCTTCCACAACCACCATCATACTAGCATACAAAGCATACAGAGGGTCATTAAAGGACCTGAGCAAGAGCATCATAAAAGGGAGTAACACTATTCAGTTATAACATATACTGATTTCCATACTCAAAGTGGGACATGAGTTGAAGATACAGTATAAGCACAGAGTATTTCATATATCAAGTATTTGGATCACAAGTGAAGAGTTTTTTTGGCACAATTTCAACATAGCACGAGTTCTTAGGACAACCACAGTGAGAAACATGAGAGCTTACATCGTAAGTCTTATAACATGAATGTGGAGTTCATGAAGTCGACGATTTTGGCAAGGACTTCTACTTGGAGCTATCGCTTCCCATTTTCAGAACTGAACTAGTTATGAGTTCACACAACTTTATAATTTTGGCTAATCCCGACATAAAATGAATCATCAACATATGAAAAACATAGTTACTTAGAACCAATCATGATTTGGGACACAAATTTATCAGTCATGAGCAACGTCACATAGAGCTTGGATGCTTAGAATATTGGATCACCGAGGGACATTATTTCTTCTAGTTTTGAAGTCAGGGCATGTCATGAATTACACTGAGTTCTCAAACCTTAGAAATAGGTAGGACTTGGATACATAACGTACGGCATTAGCAGAGTGACCTCTTAGATTGAAGCAGGAGGAACATGCTTGAATAGGAGTAGGTTCATCATGACTCTTTCCCAACTCGTCACAATGAGAAAATTTTAGGAACTAACCTAATTCCTCATCTCCCCCTTAGATAAAAGTCACAACTCTCAACATAAAAGAGACATCACTATATACTTAAGTTCTAACTCTCCCTAATGATCTATACCCCGAAGGCCTTGCTTTTCTGTAGATGTTACTCTTAACTTTTGCTAACCATTATAGCCATCACTCTATAGCCCCTACTCCTATAAGTGTATGCATTCACACTCCTTATCACCAAGGGATATCAATATGTACATGAATACAACTCCTCTCAATAATTTATCATAAAGGCACTAAATTCCTTTTGGGATATCCCCCCCCCCCTCAGGGATACTAATCAACTTCCTCTAACCCCAAAGTTATCAACTCATGACTAACATCATTATGGGCATGGACATCCCTGCTTCTAAACATTTAACACTCTATCTTCAACTCCTTAGAATACTTGCATTATCCCCTCTAATCACATAACTTACAACTTAACAAACTTTGTAAAACCATAACCAAGGCTCATATTTCCAACCAATATTTTCTCAATTTAACTCTAATGAATACCATACAACAACTCACCAGACTCCTCCATACTAAAATTTAGAACACAACCAAGGTATGTAAAACACATATACACATAAAAGTTAAACTTCCCCTTTCTAAGTAATCTCTAAAGTCATTGATTTCCATGAACGCTACTCTTAACTTTTGATATCCTGTACTGTCATCAACCTATAACATGCAGTCTCATGAGCATACACTTCCTCGCTTCTTATCACATAAAAATCCACTCTCCACTACTTAACCTTCTAACGTATGATCGTTAATCGCATAATTCATATCATAAAATCTTACCTAACGTCATACTACCGGGGGGCAACTTATTCTTATATACTTACTCCCTTATCTACTTAATGACTCACCCACAAGTCACCATTTTAACACTCATTCTCATATACACATATACCTCACAATTACCACTTAAACCTTTCATCAATTATCAACCTAGGCTCTTTCACAAATCACTTCAAGCCTACTAATTCATCCACGTAAAACCTACTTCATTAATCTTAAGCTACTATTCTTACCACCACATTCTACATCTAGAATCCAATCCTATAGTCTAGCATCAATCATCTACCACTAATAAAGCAAAGCATGCAACATAATATACCAGTCCATCAAATTGGGAAAACAACTCCAAATACTCATTTCATTTAACTACTACCTACAATCACAACCTCCTCCATGATATCACTATTATAGCTCGAAATCCACTTCATACCTTCTCACATAAAGTACTAGTTTTCAACCACTAAAGGAAAGAAGGTCAAGGGGTAAAGTCATATAATAGACATGGTCAACCTTAATCTTATATAATAATCCACCTTACATACAATTCTCACTTGGAAATTATAGAATAAGACATCAAGAAATACTAGCCCATCAAAATCTAATAACAACAATATTCGGCTATAATCATATGGCCTATCTTATTTACAATCCATTAATGCGTCCTCTTTCTACACATCATTAGTATTTACCTATCTATACACTTAAACTTCTTTCATAGCTCTATAAGTTCCAACTAAACTCCCTCTTGCAACCTCAGGGAACCCTAAATTAATAACACTCATCCACTAAGTACTTTCACCAATAACCTATACTTTTCTAGCACAAAAAACACCACCAACAACTCTTTTCATACTTCAAGCAAACAACAATTTACCTTAACCAATAACTCCTTCTCCACCTTCTACTAACCTAACACATAAGGATATATCACTTTATTACTGACTCCATCATATGCAAAAGAAAAAAGATTCGGCTACGTACATTCAATAAATTGACTTTACCACTTTTCTTGTCACTACACCTCTAAACCCCCAGTCCCAACCAACACAAGAATAACAAGATGAACAACAAGTTGCTAGTGAATCAAAATAGGCCTCACACGGCTTCACTAGACTTGATTTTTGTGTTTTGAACCAGAAAATAAAATGAATAACAAAGCAACTATGCTAGTGAATTGAAAGAGCCCCACAAGGCTTCACTAGACATTTAGTTTCAATAACACAATGATAATAAGATCACAAGAGATTGAAATTTAACATACAATATTCAATGACCTAAGAATACACATCTTACTCTTGACTTAACTGGATGTCTCATAACAACGAGGATACAACTTTAAACTTGAGGGACTTATGACACATTAGGGAGCTCCTCTTAATCCTTTTGTGTGATTTCTAAAATTTCAGCTAGTGAATCTGAGAGCATTATCTGGGAACACCAGAGTAAGGAAAGAATTAGGATAACTTTTCTTTCATATGGGCGACACCATAGAACAAATTAGAGTATGAAAGAGGAACATTCTGACTCCATAGCATGATCTACAAAATAAAGAAAGAGAGACATTCCTAAATGCCTTATAGTCTCTTCTTATAAGTGTGGTGTGCTACACACCCATAAATAAGACTCTACCCGACGTAATTTTACAGACACCCTGGGATCATGAATCGTGCTCTAATACCAAGTTTATCACAACCCAAACCGAGGCCCTGGCTGTGACGAGCAATCCGAACCATGAAGGCACAGACGCCCATCTAACTTGTAATCACATACACCATTTATATACAGAAAAGAAATGCAAAAATATAGCTGAGTATGGTATAATGGTCATGCTCTGAAATCAACAAAATATTAAAGACTGCAATTCAACAACATCTAAATAAAATGACTCCATTTGCGAAACCTCTACTACATATGAAACAAAGATGTCTGAAAACTGGGACAAGGCCCCCAGTAGACCAAAACCATAAATAAATGTTTGAAATTTAAATAGGCCTTCTGAAACATAGAAGGCTCACCAACTGAACTCTGCACTTTTGTCTGGAAAGATCTAATACTTAGCCGGACCGCTAGATTGAGCCTCAGACCCTAAGAGGTACCGGTCAATACAGTTGTACTGGTACACAAAGTAAACCCAAAATAATAGTTGATAATCAACATATATGAGAGCAATTTAAAAATGGTTCATAAATATGTCACATTGTAAAAGTCACATGGGCGTGGTTAAAAGACTTTATAAAACCATCTGAACTCTGTGATATACTCTTTGTTTTACTTCTACGCTAGGTGGTATACCTTACAATTCTGTAATTCCATAGGCTATATGGAATCTGCCCTTAACTCGGCAGCCAAGCCCCCAACCCAAGTTTGCCGCAAGGATCGAGGTCTCTAAATCTCTACTACGCCACAGGGCCATCGCCAGCGAGTAAAAGTAACATACCCGTATCGACAAAACACAATTTTAGGCTATGAGTAGATTGACTCGAGCCCTCTTCGGGTAACCACCTAACCCTCTTTAAGCCCACTTTTTAATTCTTTACAACATACAATCTTTAAAAATCAAACTCTGAAGGCTCTAGTTCTGTTATTGCATATATTTACATGGTATTGTCATACCATTGACTTGCAAGTCACATTCTCTGAGCCATTTATAGCAAATTATGTCTCTATTCTCAAATCATGGAATTCAGGACCACCATATCAATAATTCTTTTCAAGAAACTCATTCTTTAAAACTCATGTGAAACCACGCAAGCAATTCTCTTTATCAATGATTCAATAAACAAAAGTGGTCATGTCAAAATTCTTAATTTCATACAATTCTTTCTCTTTAACACAAAACATAGATATCTCAAGAAAAACCTTTTTATCATCTCTAAATCATGTTCAACTACTATGACATTGAGAAAACTACTTTCACATCGTAAACAAACATTTCAACTCTTTTCTGACAAAACCATAAACTTTAATTTAATACACGAGAGGGAATTCATAATTTGTGCTCTCAAACAATCTCAAATCTCAATTTTCGTACATATACATATACATATACATGTAAATCAATTTAGGAAAAAAGATCACAAGTCGAAAGCAATAGTAACATTGAAACATTCGGAATACAAAATTTAAATATAGATTCCAAAACCCTTTTAAAATTCATGCTTAACAATCTTTAAATCATGCTCTAATGTTTAAAAGCCCATGTAGTTTTTAGGATAAACCCCACGTACATTAGACTATAAGAGTTGAAAGATAGAACCTAGATCTTGATAGATGGAACCCGGATCTTCACCCTTTTCTTGGAGTCTTGAACTTAAGATCTTAATTCTTGATCTCGAGGGAAAGGATTTAGGGTTTCAATTTGAGAGGAAAAATTAAATTATAGAGTGGTATTCTGCTTTTAGGGAGTGAATCTTATGTTATGGACAGACCTTGGATCAGGTAATGGTCCAAATTTCCCTTAAAAATGCAAAAACCGAACCTGAAAATTAGGTGCGTGCATCGCACGCTAATCGCGCGCAGCTACTGCCTCTCTTATGAAAATGGCTGTAACATTTTGCTCGGGTATTGTATTTTGGCGAAATTAGTATCGTTGGAAAGAAACTTCAAAGACCTTTAATTTGATATATAGTAGGTCCTCTAATTCGATATATACAAGAATTTATGGTCGATGGAAGTTGATCCAAGTTTAAACGTCCATTGAAACCTAATCGCTAGAAATGTTTTCAACTCGTCTTAGAGTTAGGAGATTTTTGTGACCTCAATTCATATTGAAAGGTATTATCACACTATAGTATTGATAACCACACATATATTAACAAGGAATTATCTAGTTCGGGTCTATATGCATAGGAACGACGGTCTAGATTCTACCCCGAAAGTACAGGGTGTTACATTGTTCCCTTGACTAAAGGTAAAAAGGTCATTGGCTGTAGGTGGATATATAAGGTGAAGTATAAGGCTTCAAGTGAAGTGGAAATATTTAAATCCAGACTTGTAGGAAAGGGTTATGGACAAAGAGAATGGATTGACTACAAAGAAACCTTCTCACCAGTTGTAAAGATGAAAATAGTAAGAACTATTCTTGCTACTGCTGCAAAGAAGAACTGGTTCGTATACCAGATGGATGTCTACAATGCATTTCTAACTGGTGACCTCACTGATGAAGTATACATGGAGTTGCCTTTGGGATTTGCCAGTCAGGGGGAGAATTCAGTATGCAGACTGACCAAATCCCTATATAGCTTAAAGCAAGCACCTGGAAAATGGAACACAAAGCTATTAGAAGTCTTACTAAGGTCTCAGTTTGTTCAAAGTCAATATGATCCATCTCTGTATATAAGAAGGACACAAGAAGGAATTACTTTGGTACTTGTGTATGTTGATAATATTCTAATCACTGATGATAGCTTGAAACTGCTAGAAGATGCAAAAGTTATGCTACAACAAAGCTTCAAAATGAAGGATCTAGGTGAGTTAAGGTTCTTCCTTGGCATAGAATTTGCAAGGTCAAGCAAAGGGATACTAATGCACCAGAGGAAGTACACTCTAGAGTTACTAGTAGAGTTGAGATTAACAACAGCTAAACCAGTGGTTACTCCTATGGACTAAATGCCAAACTGACCTCAAAACAATTTGATGATCATGTCAAACAACTACAACCTACAGATGATCCTCCTGCAAATCAAGGTATATATCAAAGATAGATTGCCAAGTTACTATACTTAACCATGACTAGAACTGATATTGCATTTAGTGTACAGAGACTAAGTCAGTTTCTACAAGAACCAAAGAAGTCTCACATGGATGCTGCAATCAGAGTTGTGAGATATGTTAAAAATCAACCTGGTCAGGGTGTGTTACTATCTAGTGAACCAAATGATCAGGTGAGTGCTTACTGTGATGCAGATTGGGCATCATGTCCTCAAACCAGGAGATTGGTGACTGGTTACTTTGTAAAAATTGGGAAGTCAATTGTATGCTGGAAGTCAAAGAAACAAGCTACTGTTTTCAGAAGTTCAGCTGAGGCTAAATTCAAAAGCTTAGCAGCCGTAACAGCTAAGCTAGTTTGGATACTAGGATTGTTAAAGGAGATTGGAATGGAAGTAAAGCTGCCAGTGTTTAGTGACAGAAAATTAGCTATTCAAATAGTTGACAATCCAGTTTACCATGAAAGAACTATACACATTGACATTGATTGCTTCTTCATAAGAGAAAAGATAAGCCAAGGGATGATCACTACAAACCAGCCTGCAGATATGCTGACCAAAGGCCTCACCAAGGCTCAACAATTGCATCTAAATCATAAGCTAGGAATGTGTGACATTTTTTCACCTTCCTAG
>NC_061111.1:17289559-17319451 GCF_002878395.1 Capsicum annuum
TGAAAGCCTCTAACTGTCTGACTAAGGAGTTGATGGGACATATCCCCAACTAACTCCGTCAACTGAAAACTGAATCTAAAACTACCCAAACTCATAGGTTTTCAATCAACAAACTCACATACTTCATAGAAAGTCATCAAGACACCATCTTGAAACATAAATAACAACTATCAACATGAACATGATCAAATCAAACAAGCAAATCATAATAGGTTATTTAAAACATGATTCTTGGACTCCACAAATGAAAGGTATCCATGGATGAACACTACACATACCTTAGTTTGTGATTTTGTGAAGATTAACGGAGAGATTCTTGAAATTTGATGATGAATTCCTTTGGAATTAAACCTTCTATGAAAACCTAAGGCTTGTTGTTGAGAGTTTTTTGAAAGTAATTAAGTATAAGTTGCTGAATTATAACCAAATCTTGTGTTATAAGGCTTATATAGGGTGGGTAAATTGACCCTTTTAACCCTAGGACACGTCTATATATTCTGAGAGAAATTTCCTAATTTTCATCCTTGGCGCGACGCGCCACTATCGCGCCAAGTCACTGGAAAGTGACAAATAGGAATTTGCATGGTGGCATGATACGGAGCTATCACGTTGCCACCTTGTCTGCAACCTAAAAGTTTGGCGTGTGCACCACTATCACAGAGCAACACTGGAAATTGACAATTGCCATTTGAGCTATCTCTGCGATGCGCTGGAGGCTCAGGTGATACACTGTCTCATTAAAAAGGCTCTAACTATTCGCTCAGGTGTCAAATTTGAGCAAATTTTATATCGATGGAAAGCTTATTGAATTTCTCACATGACATAAAGCAAAAATCTTGAAAATTCCTCATGGAATAATCATCATTAACTTTAGAAGCTAATACTAGGCATTCTTGGGACAAAATTAGCTAGGAAGAAAATTTGGGGTATTACATTCTTACCAAAACAAGCCATGTCTAATTCTTCCTTCCCTCCAACGCCCCTTAATTAGTTACAATAACACCTAAAATGTGCCACTGGGTCACCGTTCTCATCATATTTCTCAAATTTGGCATTTTAAAGCCAAAAGGAAGATTAATTCCTAGAAACATGCATTGATCTTTATACAAGACATTTTGTAACCTTCGAGTCCTGTGAAGTTCTTCATAGATAGTTCTAAACTTCTCAATTTTCTGGTCATTTCCTCTTGTTCTTCTTTCATAACTGGTTTCTCGGTGTTAAAATGAAAATTCAGGTGGGTAAGCATATCCATAAGTACCATTTGACTTAAATATGGGCTCAATAGCATGATGCTGATCACAAAAAAATTCAATATAGTCTTACTTGCAAAGTAAGGAATCACAACCCTCAGATAGACATTAAACGTAGGAGATTCAAGAGGGGGTGGCACCGTAAAAGTATGAATCGTAGGTGGGGCCGAGTATGTGGTAGTTTTGTATTGAGGAGTAAGGAAATGAATATTGAAAATATTCGGATAGTGTTTCCCCGAAGTAGATCCTGATGCATGTCAGCGTGTCAACAAAAATAGGAAATCGCGCATGTGACACTGGAGGTAAGCTAGAAAGATATTCCAGATTATCAATGGGAAATGGAGGAGGTAGCAATCCATTAGCCCAAGCTTGATGCATTTCAATCATTTGTTGCCTTAATTTTTGAATTTTTTAATTTGCTCGTAAATTCTCATTCCCTGCACTCCCTATCTGATTATAGACAAAAACCTCAGTATACTTGTTGGCCATAACTTTCTCTTCAACTTGGTGCAATATGGAGATCCAACCAAAATGCCACAAACCAACCACCTTAAACTAACTCAACAAGAGAGATAACAAATGTGTTAGAATGCAACACTATTTTAAAGACTTTTTTCTTTTTATCTTTCTTTTGAAAAGATCACCAAACCCTAGAAGGGCGCCTACATATCTCACCCTCAAGAGAGGAGAATTAGGTGTGCGTTGTTCGTGAATTTTTGGAACAACATGTCCAATCGAACTCTCTTTATTTTTTTTCTTTTTCTTGAAACTTTAAGAAGAAGAAAAAATAACAAATTGTCAAAAGAATTGACAAAAATCTTTTGGAATTTTTCATCTTTAATGATGAAGGGGATAGATTTATTGTGTTAGGAGAGCTGGAGAAATCTGAGGAGTGTCGTGATTTTAGTTATTGTAAAAGTTTTAAGGTGGAGAAGGTCAAAGAGGCCATTCGCCGGATGCGTAAGGGTAGGGCGATAAGGCCTGATAAGATTCCCGTGGATTTTTGGAAGTTTTCTGGTGAGGCTGGTTTAAGGTTGTTAATTGATCTATTTAACGGCATTTTCAATTCGGCAAAAATACCTGAGGCCTGGAGATGGAGTACTATGATCCCTCTGTATAAGAATAAGGGTGACATTCAGAGTTGCAACAACTATAGGGGTATTAAGCTATTGAGTCATACTATGAAGATTTGGGAGAGAGTGGTCAAGTTGAGGTTGAGGAGGATAGTGTCTATTTCGAAGAACCAGTTTGGATTTATGACCGGGCGCTCTATGACAGAGGCAATTCACCTAGTACAAAGCTTGGTGAAATAGTATAAGGAAAGGAAAAAAGATCTGCACATGGTGTTTATCGACTTGGAGAAGGCATACGATAAAGTTCCTAGGGAAGTTCTTTGGAGATGCTTGGAGGTAAGCGGGTCATGTATATCAGAGCAATCAAGGACATGTATGATGGAGCTAAGATCCAGGTGAGGACGGTGGGGGGCGATTCAGAACATTTTCCTGTCTTGACAGGGTTGCATTAGGGATCTACTCTTAGTTCATTTTTGTTTGCTTTGGTGATGGATATGTTGACACGGCGTATCCAAGGAGAGGTGCCATGGTGTATGCTTTTTGTAGATGATGTAGTGTTGATTGATGAGACTCGAGGGGTGTGAATGATAAGCTAGAGGTGTGGAGCCAGACTCATGATTCTAAAGGGTTCAGGTTGAGTAAGACCAAGACCGAATATTTGGAATGTAAGTTTAATGGATCGAGGGAGGAGGATGAGGTGGTAGTGAGGTTGGATTCTCGGGTGGTGTGCATGAGGGATAGTTTCAAGTATCTCGGGTCCATGATTCAAGGGAATGGTGAGATTGACGGGGACGTCTCCCACTGTATTGGGTCGACATGGATGAAGTAGAAGCTCACCTTAGGGGTGTTGTGTGATAAGAAGGTGCCTCCTAAGCTTAAAGGAAAATTTTATATGGTGGCAGTCCATCCGGCCATGTTGTATGGCGCAGAGTGCTGGCCAGTCAAGAACTCTCACATTTAGAAATTGAAGGTGGCGGAAATACAGATATTGTGCTGGATGTGTGGGCTTACTAGGGGTGATAGAGTTCGGAATGAGTCTATCCGAGAGAAGGTTGGAGTGACTTCGGTGGAGGACGAGTTGCGGAAAGTCCGTTTAAGGTGGTTCAGACATGTGATGAGGAGGGGCACAGATACACCGGTTCATAGGTGTAAGCGGCTTACTTTAGATGGTTTCAGGCGAGGCAGGAGTAGGCAAAAAAATTACTGGAGTTAGGTGATTAGGCGGGACATGGATCAGTTATAGCTTACGGAGGACATGGCCCTAGATAGGAAGATCTGGAGGACGCGTATTAGGATTGACATCTAGTGCCAATTTGGGTAGGTAGGGTAGGGCATTACTTGGTGGGCATATTATTATTGTTATGATAGCTTGTTGCATGCTGTATTATGATCACTTGCTATTCTTTATTTACTATTTCCTGTAGGTGTCATATTTATGTCTTGCCACCTTGTTCCATGCTTTTTGTATGAATTTGATTACTATTTCTTATCTTGAGCCGGGGGTCTATCGGAAACAGCCTTGCTACTTCTTCGGAAGTAGTGGTATGGACTGCGTAATCTTACTCCCCCCCCCCCAGACCCCACTATATGGGAATACACTGGGTTTATTGTTGTTGTTGTTAACATTCTACAAAAAATGAAACATATGATTACTAAAGGAAAATCTTTTAAGGTTTTTCGATTTTGAATTTCATACGAAAATGAAACTTGTAACTATTAAAGAAAAATCTTTTTTTGAAGTTTCTTTTAAAGATTTATATGACACCTACTCTAAATGAAGAATGAAGAAAATCTTTTTAAATTTTTTAAGTAAAATACTGAATACTAGAAGGGCTGCCTACGCATCTCACTCTCGAGAGAGGAGAATCAAGTGTGCGTAGTTCGTTCAGATTGGATAATTAAATATTAAACAAATGATTGAACCCTGACTTTAAAGACACGACCACAAACAGACGATAAAAAATCAATAAAATATTTTTTGAATTTTTAATTTTGACACTTCACATAAAAATCACACCAACAACTATGAAAGAAAAATCTTTTGATATTTTCGTGATATTAAATGTACAAAACCTCTATCATTTTTTAAATTTTCTTTTATGAAAAAATCCTACTAAAAAAATTCTTTTTTAAGTTTTCAAATTATGAATGCATGCTAATGGAACAAAAGAAAAATATTTTTGATGTTTTTGTTTTTGAGAAACGAATACAATAGGTAAAAATCTTTTTGAATTTTTTTTATTGCAAAGAACAAAAGTCATAAAGAACTCTAAAAAACTACGCAACTCTTTTTTGACTTTTCTTTTTCCTTGCCTAAACACTTGCTCCTTTAACTCTGATACACGCTTTTCTCGAATGAGTCTATTAAATGACCCTGTTACCCTCAAAGATGAACATTTAGCATGTAGAGAAGGTTTAGAGGTGAGTCTCCTACAAAGGACTAAGTGGGTCTCACTAAGTCTTAATATGATGCAGATAAGCATGACCTAAAGGCTGACCTTGGTTGGGGTCCACTAATAAGATTGTTCGGTGGAGCGAATGGTCGATAGTAACTGCGACATCTTTCCACCTACTCCATACACCCAACGGCTCCCCCTCTTAAAATAAGAGTGACTCAACTAGAGGTCATGTACTCACGTGTACTACGGAATTATTTCAAAAAAAATGACTCGGGTTATGCAAATGATAACAGATATAAGCGGTAACACAAAAGAGAAAAACTGTAAACAAAGAGCACGTAGACACTCAATAATGATAAAACAATAACAAAAAAGGCGGCTATACACCTATACTGTCACACTAAGCTAATACAACTAAAAAAATAAGCTCGAATTCTGAAAAATCTCCAGCAGAGTCGCCAAAGCTGTCATACCCCCTTTTTACCAAAAAAGGATTATAATTTTAAAGTTTGAAAAGGTTTTCATTATTAAGTGGCAAAAGATAAAGTTTGTTTCAAAAAAGTATTTTTACAATTAACTCAGAGTCACCACTTGGCATAAATCGGGTGTGCCAAGTCGCCTTTGAAAATTCTTTTTCAAAATGATTTTGACTCTTTTAAACTGGTTTGCGAATAGAAATTTTGGCTAAGAAATTCTGTTGACTGAGGGGAAGGAGTTAGGCACCCCTTGATCCCGTGGTTAGACCACAATCGCTTTGTGGAGTATATCAACTAGTATGACACTATGAATGTATAAACTAACAAACATATAAACACGAAACAAACAATCAAAACTAAAATTAGCATCCGATACAATTTAATACAAACCAAAAATAAAAAAAAACTAAAATAAAAAACTAAATTATTCTAATTGCCCTAGATATGCCTTACCCGATGTCTCGGACCTTGATCATAGGCCTCTTTTGCGTACATGATACTTCGGGGCATTCCCCTATGAATAAGTACAATATGTCTCGGGCATTCCCCATCCAAATGAGTAAATTGATACAAATGCAATAAGCAAAACCATTCAACAAATACTCCAAACATTCCACAGTCCACAAGTTCTAAATTTGCCTATCTGAGCCTAGTGTTTGCCTACCCAGCTCGGCCTATCATGGCACTATCACAATAAACTACATCAATGAATCAAAAACAACAATATTCACTTTATCAACTTTCAATCTCTGTCTCACTTATTTTCAATTGAGTTTAAACTATTCAATTATTCAATTCAAACAATTAGTACAATGGTCCAAACATATCAAAATCAATAAAAATAAGAGCTACAAACCATGAATTTACCACACAAAGTATCACACAATTAAAAATTAATCGAGAATAAGATGAACAATGGACCTTATATACTAAGGATAGAACAGCGCCCAGAAAACCTCAATTCGAACCTCAATAAATGAACCAATCAAGCTTCAGTACATTCTTTACTGTTTTTCGCCCATAACCAAATCAGAAATTGCAAAGTAGTGAGCAATTTGGACCTAATTTCAAACATGACATCACGTTGTTTTTGTTTTCTGATGAGTTGTGGTTGTTTCCCGATGAATTTATGACCCAAAAAATAGGAATATCTAAATATGGTTTGTGTTTATGATTCTGCCTTAGCCGGAGCTCCGACGAGCTCGGCAGAGACAAGACCAAGAATAAGAAAATCGATGATGACATTTCCCAGCGAGAATTTGCCAAAAAAAGAGTGTGTCTCTGATTGCTCATTGTTCCTCATTGATTTTGTCACTCTCAATTTTCTCTCGATCTCCCTCTATTTTGATCGAGTATATGTGACTCTGTGTGTGATGTTTCTCCCTTTCTTCCCAGTGAGGTATGTGTTTCAATGAGAATTATGGTGTGTGATGGAGTGTGAGAAAGGCCTCTTTGTCGTATGTGCGTCAATCTATGTATGTACGTGTGATCTATATGTGAGCTTTTTTAGGTAATAGTGGGTAGTATGCGTATGTGAGTATGTGAATATTTATTATGTGTGTAAAGTCTCCCTAATAGTGTGTGTTTTGCTGTGTATATATTATTCTGAGTGAATCCCCCTTCGTGAGTGGAAAAATGGTGAGTATATAGTAGTGATTATGTGTGAAAAATATATATGAGGTGTCAAAATTTTATTGAGGGGAGTGGTTAATTTTGTAATCAAAAGAATATTAGGGATTGGGTTTATTAGGGGTTTGTTATTTTGTCTTCTGATGGGGAAATTATCACATTATTGAGGGTACGTGATAAGATGGGGTAAAAATGAATAAAAATACACTTTTGGGAGGGACAAAATTACGTATCTACAGGATCTGCTCTAGGCTCTAGTTTATGTCTTCCTAGAGTTAAAGTAGATGCAATACATAAGCATCCAAAACTCCTTAGATGAGTATAAGAAGGAGTAGTTCCGAATAAAATCTGACAGGGTGTTTTGAACTTTAGAACCTTAGAAGGACATCTATTGATAAGGTATGTTATTGTGTCATAACATAGTCACCCCAAAATTTTTAGGGTAGATGTGACTAAAATAGTAAAGCTCTAGATATCTCAAGTAGATATTTATGCTTTCTTTCTACCACATCATTTTGTTGTGGTGTGTCTAAGGTATGTTGTTGTGTCATAACATAGTCACCCCAAAATTTTTAGGGTAGATGCGACTAAAATAGTAAATCTCTAGATATCTCAAGTAGATATTTATGCTTTCTTTCTACCACATCATTTTGTTGTGGTGTGTCTACACAAGATGTTTGGTGAATGATACCTTGATAAGAAAGAAAAGAAAAAGTTTCTACACTAGATCCAAGTTCCCAGGCATAGTCTGGTCTTATTATTTTCACCCTTCTATTAAATTGTCTTTCCACCATTTCCAAGAAACTTTTTAAAACTGAAAAAACATTGCTTTTAGTGGATAAAAGATATATCCAAGTATTTCTACTAAATTATTCAATATTATAAGAAAATACTTATAACCATCATATGTGAGAATGTGAAAAGGACCCCAAGTATCAATATGAATAAGATAAAAAATTTGTTTAGAAGTAATGTTACCCATAGAAAAAAGGATCTTTGATAGTCTAGAAAGGGGACAAATTTCACAAGGCACATCAAACTTAGAATAAACAGAAATAGGAATTTCATTTATATTTCTCATATTGGATAAAGGCATATGTCCTAGTCTAATATGCCATAACTTTTAGTTTACATCAGAGATATAAAGACTTGACAAAGCAGTAAAATTGTTGCTCTTTGATTGAAAGACTGAATTGAAAAAATTACTACTAGGTTTACCAGATTTGGAAACACAATGTTGTTTACTCTACAACACATAAAGACCATTTCTGAATTTACCAAGAATCATTGGGCTCTTTATTGAAGACCCCTGTATAAAATAGTGAGAAGAATAGAAGATCAACAAATGATGAAATTGTTCACATAACTTTTGAACAAATAACAAATTAAAATGGAAACGTAGAACAAAGAGAACATTAGTGATGATGAAATTTGGAAATAGTCTCACAAAACTGGCATGTGTTACTCTGACCCTATGAGAGTTAGGAAGTTTGATAAAGGTTGCTCTAAGCAATAACTTAAGTGAAATAAAGAAATCTTTGTGAAAAGTCATGTGTTGACTTGCCCTTTAATCTATGATCCATGAATTAGGACAGATTTCTTTGTGAGAAATTTCAAAATAAAAAGAAAAAGGTACAAGACTTATACCAACACAATTAGCATTAGATATGGCCTCAATTTCAGTGTTTTGATCACCAATTTTTCCTTGGTTAAGCATATACTTAGTTTGATTCAGTTGTTCTTGAGTGAATAATTTTCCTGTCTCCGTATGGTCAATATTGTAGTAAAACTTATTCCCTACACCTTCTTCTGAAGAAACCCCATTGCCTTGTGCTATGTGTGTATTATTTTTTGTCCTGGTAAATTTAAATCGGCTGAAAAAACATGGATCTTATAACATTGATCAATGATGTGTCCTGATTTCCTGCAATATTTGCAAACAAGGTTAGAATTTTTATTATCACTGTGAAACTTCATTCTTTTGTTGACTGGAGGAGGGGGTCTCCTGTTAAAATTGTTCTGTGCAGTAGCTACAAAAGAAGATCCATCTCTAGGATATTTGGTGGCTATGAGCACTTCCCTTTGTTTTTCTTTTTGCATGAGTAGTGCATAGGCATTAGCAATAGATAACAAAGGAGAAATCATTAAGATGTTACCACTTGAACTACAATAAGACTCATTCAAACCCATGAGGAATTGTACTAGCCTCAGATCCTGCTTTGCGTTGATATTCTTGTATTTTGCTCTGCAAGTACAGTCATAACTACACATGATGAAGGCATCCAAAGCTCATCTCATAATCGTTTGATCTTTGTGTATCTAGTTGCAATGTCATGAGCACCTTGATAAAGGTCACTCAGTTCCTTTTGAAGTTGAAAAATCTTAGCCCCGCTGCTTTGGCCAAGCCTTTCTTCCAATTCGTTTCACAACTCCTTAGCTGTGGGCCAAAGCTTTCTTCCTAATCATTTCACAACTTCTTAGCTGTGGATAAGTAGATGCCACTGTCTGAGATCTCTCGACAAAGAGAGTTTAAAAGCCAGGAGATCACCATGCTGTTGGCCCTGCTCTAAGCCTTGTACAAATCTGTGTTTTCAGTTGGTGAAGTGGTTGATCCATCAATGAAACATATCTTATTTTTGGCAGTGAAGGCAATCATCATGCTTCTTTTCCATCCTACAAAACTTTTTTCATCAAAAGAAGTATTCATCAGTAAAGTACCCAGTGAATCAGATGGAGAGATGAAATAAGGATGGAAAGATGAAGTAAAATTAGTAGCAGCAGCTATTGTAGTTGTTTGATCTATTACGGTTGAACTATCACTCATGATTGAAAAAAAGTGAATCACAGTATGGAAATTTATAAAAAAAAAAAAAAGGAGAAAGAATAAGGATTCAAAGCCCTTGAGCAAATACCATGAAGAAAAACATTAAATGAGAAGGAAAATTTTCTTTCATATTTCACTGTGTATGCATAAATCAGTACAGGGTAGTATAAATAGGTAAAAAATTCTAGCCGGCTCTAATAAAAGTGTACACTTGGCCTAATGTTATTGGTTGTTATCTGTGCAAATTTATTCTGTGTAATCTTTTTGTGCAAGGAAAAAGTATATATACAAGGAAAGAATATATACTAGGAATTCTTAAGAAGATTTTATGATAATGACGTGAGTTGAGAAAATTATGCCAGGTATTCTCTTGCAAAGCTCCAAATATCCACGGCAATTTAGTCTTTTGCTAAATCTTCTTCATTTCCTTTCATCCTTTTTCTTCTTAGCTCTTGTTTGTTGATGGTGATCGAAAAGTAATCGGAAAATTATTTTCACCAACATCATGGATGGTGAGGAAAATTTTGAATTTGAAAAAACATTAGGCACTTTTCTCTCAGCAAGGAGGCATTATCAAGAATGACAAACTTCATCTTAGTGTGACTTATAAATAAATTAGAGGTAATATTATGAATGTGTCAGAGAAGGAGCTAGTTTGTCATTCAGTTGCTTGTCCAAAATAAGTGTTCACTTTAAGGCTAGCACTGCATGAAAGTTGAGAACTAAATATGTTTTTACTCAAATGGGGCATGACTATAAATAGGGATTATGTTCTGTGTGGATGTCTGCCACAGAATCTGCAAAGTAGCTACTCTACTGAAGTTTGGCAAGCCAAACTATTTTGATTCAAATGATAGAGGAACATATAAACATCGGGGAAGGAGTACAAATGAATTCAACATGCTAGTAAATCCAACGCCCCTCGAAGTATATTACTCCAGGCAGCACTTGCAGTCGTGGTTCATGATTTGTGGGGTGAGAGGAACTCTAGAATCTTTAATACAAAATACTAAAAAATGCTGAAAACTGATCCATGAGATGAAATCCAACTTGGTCATAGAGTTCGAAACAATGTCAAGCTCTTTGATTACATTAGTTCTCTGTAGTCTCGCGTGATACATGATTGTGGTTATAGTAGATAACTAAGAGAGCAATTAGGTTTTATTAACTCGGGCTTTGTACAGGTGCACTGGTTAGTAAAATAAGATGTTAATTGCCAAAAAAAGTAGGCATAAGTTGTTGTAACAATATTATAAACAAATAAATATAGTACTAAGGTATATTCAGATATTATGTCAGTACATTTACAACCTTTATGATTCCTCGTTGAAGACTCAAAACGAGCCTTACTAATGTTACAAGAGTATAAAATAATAAATGTAATCAGGTCATGAATTTTTTTTGTCACCTAATGGCTATAGAGCTATAATGTTACAACAGTATAAAATAATAAATGTAACCAGGTCGTGAATTTCTTCTGTCACCTAATGTCTATAGAGCTATAATGTCACAAGAATATTAAATAATAAATGTAATCGGGTCATGAATTTCTTCTGTCACCTTATGGCCATAGAGCTATAATGTTAAGAGTATAAAAGAGATATAGAGTTATGTTCGTGCCTTATTCAACTTATATCAAATATTCTTTCAAGTACTCTTTTTCAACTACCTTCCTAGAGAGTTGAGAATTTTTTTATTCCTACCCACTTTCAAAACTTATTTTGATTCATAAACACCAAAAAAAAAATTGTTTTATTTTTTAGGTTTAGGTCTTGAAAAGGGTAAAAAGTGGGTCAGGGTTGTGGGGTCATGGGTTCCTTTAACATTTTTAATAGTTGAGGAAAAAATATAACTTTTTTTAAAAACTACCACATGGTCCCTTTTATATTTTTCCATTTTCAAAATATTTACATTAAAATCATTTAATATTTTCAACTACATATTTCTCTCTCCTCAAAACCTTCCTTCTTCCATTTTGGTTCCTATTTTTTTGAACAAAATAATTCGATTGATTCTTGCTTCCTCAGGCTTGCTCAGGTAAGTGTAATTTCCTTCTTCAATCAGTTCTAGATCCATTTTACTAATTTTTTTCAATGAAGCTTTGTGTTGGGGTTCTTCGATTTTGACAAAAATTGCACTGTTCTTCGTTGAATCAGTTGAAGTTTGAGTGTTTTTAGTTAACATTGTTGATTTCGCATATTTAATCAGGTTTTACTTTGGATAATGATTAGAAATTTTTTCAATTTTTGTAGTTATATTGCGTTTGATTTTGAATTTCTTGTACTGAATTGGACTCATTTTAATAGTGTTCTTGTTGTTGTGAATTGCACTGCCAATATTGGAACTTGAATTGCATGTTTGATGTAAGCCGTCTTTACCATTTTTCTTAATTGACCACTGTAGATTAGTTTTTGCTACATTTGTTCGTTTTTTAATAGACCAGTGGTCGATAAATCGATCACTACAGATTTATTTTTTGTTGTATATCATAAATGGTGAGGAGTTCATAGAGCGATTAAAAGGCCTGCTCCCACTGCTTCTACCAGCAGGAAGAGAAAATCCGAAGAAGTTTTGAAAATTTTTGAGAGAAAAAAATCCGTTGTCGATGAATCAAAGTCGGAAACCAAATCAAGAATCCTTGCTGATATTTTCGAAAATGAAAAAAGTAGTGCACATGAGAATGAGGATGCTGAGGATAGCGAAGGTAAAAGCGAGGTGAGAAGCAAAGAAAAAAGTGAAAGTTATAGCGGGGATGGTGAGGATAGGAGAGATAGCGGAGACGGGGAGGAGGATCCTCTATCCTTTCCAATTTGTGCGAGAGATATCTCCGTTGAGTTATACGGCCTAACAACCTGGATAGATGATCTTGGCTATTTTCTTGCAAAGATTTCTGTGAGAGCAAGAATGGTCATGTATCGAGAGTTTAGACGGGTTCTTGTTGAACAAAAGTTGTATTGTAATTTCAAGAAGACATGTTTTGAACACTTGAGGAATATTTCAGAATATTTTAGGTTTAATGGACAGATGGTTCATTATATGTTGCTGCGATGTATAAAAAATTAAAAAAAAAACTGTATGAAATTTGGTTTTGTGTGAACGGTAAGCCAGCTTGTTTTGGCTTAAAGGAATTTTCTTTGATTATGAGGCTGAATTGTTCAGCATATCCCCATGAATTAAAAATGAACAAAGTCCTCCAAAATGGAGAAAGCTTTCATCTTAAGGTGACAAAGAAAAAGAGCATTACTGCTGCAAAGTTGATTAGCCTGATGAAAGGTAATAGGCTGAATAATCAACAAAAGTTGAAGTGTGCTTTGGTTTAATTTGTGCACGCGATGCTACTGGCAAAGGACCCAACAAAGAAGGTGGATTCAGACCATATAAAGATGGCGGCTGATTTAGAATTCTTCAGGGGGTATCTATGGGAAAAAGAGTCCTTTGAGCTGACCTTGAGCTATCTGAAAAATAAAACTAATCTGATCAAGCATAAAGAAGCTTTTTTCAAGAGGAATAATGCATCATACGGGTTATTTGACTTTTCTTTGGCGTTTAAGGTACTTATAATCAACCAGCCAATTGATTTATTATAGACTCCTACATATTTATTGAGTAATACATAGACATTATAGACTTACTTGTGATTCTATTGATTGCAGGTTTGGATTTATGAGGCCTTTCCTCATCTGGAAAGGTACGCCGATAAATCATTGGATTTTCCCCTGCCCATTCCTTGTCTTCTTCGATGGCACACGTCGAAGCGCGACAACTTAATAGAAGGTGACCCGTTTAAGTAAAAAGAAAATAGCACAAAGATAAAATTATACTTATTATGATATGATACTAATATTATTATATTAGTGAATATCATGTAATTTGTTTTTATTTTTTTGTAGATTATGCACCTGTACCTTACCCCTACTGTCCGTGAGATAGAGCAGAGATACATGAAAACTTTTAAGCCATACACGGACGAAGTTAAGGATACGTCCATTGATGCGTTGAAGGCACAGCTAAAAGGCGTGATTGTCCTGACTTCATCAGCGAAGGTCGCGAATGAAGACGAAGATTTGGGTGGCCACCATTATGTTCCAAGTTCACTACGCGCTTGTGATCAAGCTGGTTCAAGTGGACACAAAATTTCACCAAACGCTTCTAATAAAGATGAATTGCGCGAGCGCATTGCCTTTCTCAAGAAAAGTCTACTGGATATTGCTTCTTTTATTAGAGATGAGAGGCTGTGGAGAATCGAGAAGAATAATAAGAAGCAACAAGAAGAAGGTAAATTAATTTATTTTTTGTTGTTCCAATTTAATTTTGTTGCATATGTTTAGTAATCCTTTCAAAATAATATAGTGCACCTCGACAGCCCCCCTCTTAGTCGGCATCAAGTAAACCTCAAAGAACTTACAGTCGCAGTAACGGACATGGCTGCAACAGATGAAAAAGGTGAAGAAGAGAAGAAAGAAGAAGAAAAGAAAAAGGAGAATGCTGCAGCAGCAGCAGCAGCAGCAGAAGAAGAAGAAGAAGAAGAAGAAAAAAAAAAAAAAAAAAAAAAAAGAAGAAGAGGAGGAGATGATAGATGAAGAAGAAGAAGAAAATAAGGAGAAAATAAAAGAAGATGGTGAAAATAAATCAGAACAAGAAGAAGACAAAAATGAGAAGGTAGTTGAAGAAGAATCAGTGGTCGAACAGAAGGTTGAAAATATTAAAGAAGAGAAGAAATCACAGAAGAAGAAGAAGAAGAAGAAGAAGAGAAGGAAAATGAGAAGAAATAAGTTGAAGAAGAGGAGAAAAAACAGGAAAAAAAGAAGTGGATGTGATGGGCATTGTTGCGGAACTCAATCGAGAAAACAAGTAGTTTTATGGATTTGGAACAAACAACTTTCTTAATGATGTATTTTTTTAGTTATTTGTTCTTTAGTGATAATTGAATTACATATATTTCACATGTTTTCTTAGTGATTTGTTCTTTATGGATAATTGAATTACATATATTTGACATGTCAATGATGACATTTACTGATGAAATAATATTCAGTTATTCCATTATCTCGTTAGATTAAACAGCTGGTTGCATTGCAGTACCAGTTCAGTTGTTGTCCTAATTTATAGTGGTTGATTGGAAACATAATAGAAGTTGTTCTCTTTAATTTATAGACTTAACATACTATCGATTGAGTAAATCATGAATTTACTTACCAGTGCTATCATGGTTTATAGAGGTCGATGATAAAAGACGCAGTTATAATTCTCTATTAATTATAGTTTACACCCAGGATTGATTTAAGAAACCTTGCATCTATTTATTCAGTTTCCTATATCCCTATTACACCTTTTCAGAAAGCCAACAACAGTAACAAATCATAAAATAAATTTTTTAGACCTTTCTCTTTTTCCTCATCCAAAATTAGCCTTTGCTTTACTTGATCCCACTCCATTTTGACTTATTTTAGCAATCCCTTCAATTAATTCCTTTGCTCTTCGACTTCTTTTAGCAATGTCATAAGTAGATCTCTATTTTCTTCGAATTTCTGAAGCCTTTGGAGTATATAAAACTTGGAAGCGCCTCAAAAATTTGATGTCGATGGGCTGCTTGTTGGTGAGTCTTCGTCAAGCCACTTAAAAATAGAGCATCCACCATTATCCTTTCCAACAGCACAGTTAAAGAATTTTCGACCTGGATTCCAATCAATGCGTGACGTCCTAAAAATAGATGGATTGCCACAATGACATATGTAGGACACTTTTGCATTTGATTTTTGGGATGCTTGAGACATGGTAGTTGTTAACAAAAATTAAAGCAAAAAAAATGAGAGTATTAACACAAAAATAGCCTTCCTTTTATAGAAGAAAAAAGTGAGATATTACCGTTGGGTGTTGATTTGACGTGTACTTTTTTTACCGTTGTAAAAATCTGACATTTTTATTTTTTTTACTGCTGGTCTTGTTTCATAGACCTTATTTATAATCGATGCCTTCTCAGGAATTTCGTAGATGCTTAACCGAATAGATAAAAAGTCTAGCACATACTAAGAGTTAATTCCTTAATAACCTCACTAGACTGTGCTACATATTCATAGACCATAACTAACACATATTTTGAGAAGAAACTTTTAATCAATAAAATAATAGATAATTGGATTTATGCAATTAAATGATCTTGAACAAGTCATGTGATCATATGAGAGTCCACGTAAATTAAATAAGGTGATCAATGACGTGTGAGGATGGGTAGTGCATGAATAACAAACATGCTTGGGGAAATGTTTACCCAAAGCACAAGTATGTTGTGGATAATTCATTTGATCAACCACAGCTTTTCACCTCACATATTGTTTCACCACTTTCAATTTATGTGGACTCTCATACGATCACATGACTTGTTTAGGCTCATTCGATTGCATAAAATTCAATTATTGATTATTCTATTAATTAATTAATTCTTCTCAAAATATGTGCTAGTTATGGTCTATGAATATCTAGCACAGTCTAGTGATTTATTTGTGGAACTAGTTAAGCATCTATGCAATACTATATCAGGTCGAGGACATAACTAAGCATAGTCTAGCATAGATTTTGTACAACTTCATTAATACATGCACTAGACTATGACACATATTTATAGACCTTGAATAACACATATTTTGAAAAGGATTATTTAATAAATAAACTAATAAGTAATTATATTTTATGCAATCGAGTGAGCTTAAACAAGTCATGTGATCATATGAGAGTCCATATAAATTGAAAGTACTGAAACAAGATGTGAGGTGATGAGTTTTGGTTGAACAACCAACCTCCTTAGGGCAATGTTTACCAAAGCACAAGTATGTTGTGAGGAATTCATTTGTTCATCCACTACCCATCCTCACACATCATTGATCACCTTATCCAATTTTACGTGGACTCTCATACTATCACATGACTTGTTCAAGCCCCTCTAATTGCATAAAATCTAATTATTTATTATTTTATTGATTAATTATTTTTTTTATTTTCCAAATATACTACTAAGAGCAATAAACCAATACTGTATATTATTGACAATGCGTACAGTCTATGAAATTTACTGAATACAATCGATGGAGAGGTATTGTTTAATGCATCGAATATGTATTTGTTCGAGCATTGACCTTGATTTAAGTGTCAAATAAACCTCATCGACTTTTCATTTATTTTTTTATAAATTAACATAATCGCGGATAGACCAAATTAGCTTTCCATTGGCGTATATGAATTAATTTGACGTCTTATTACTGTCCCATTCATCTTCTACCTTGATCTCATGCAAAAATTCTAAAAAAGGAAAAAAAATGTAAAATTACAGTGGCGAAAAATGTAGGAAACAAGATTAAACTAGAAACAAGAATTAACCAAGAATTAAATTCACATCTCACAACTCTTTGATTCATCTTCTAACATCAGAAATTAATTTTTCAAAAATTATAGTGAAGACAAATGCAGAAAATAAAAATTAATTTTCCATTAATTTACAACTGTTAGATTCGTGTTGTAACAAAGGAAATTGCACATAAATTCAAAAGAGTCTAAAATTGAAGAAATTTAAAGGGAGACAGATATAGGAAAAAGTAAAATATTTCATTCATTCATTCTTGATTGAAATGGTAGATCCATATTTACAACAAAACCCAAATAAAAACTGCAAAATAAAGAATCTTTCATCTAACATAAACCTAACCATGAAAACTTCACATTGCAATGACATTAAAAAAAAATATATATATAAATACTTAAAACTAAGGGGATGGTGGGGTGATCATCTCCTCCGGCTCCATGTTGAGCGGTTCCACAATCGCTCGTAAAAAATGGGTAATCCGCCAGAGTTCGCGGTGGCAGTCCTACGCCAGTCCATAGAAGAAGCGGTTGAAGTCGTTACAGAGGAGGAGAAGGTCATAGTTATGGGAGAGGTTGATCCTCTTTCTGGGTCTCAAAGGAATGCCTGGCATCTTTTCAATTAAATCTGATTTTGAGTTGATGAAGATGAATTTTGGGAAGAGTAGATGGGTGTTTATATAGACCAAAATAAAACCCTTTGGTCTTCCCGCCCTTTGGTTGGTAGACATGTGAATGGTGGAAATCAAAGAGAGGTAGCGTATACCCAATCAACGCAACATCTGATTGGACGTGCCGCAGCTTATTTGAGGTGTAATAAATATTCAACTGTTCACATATGTCCCTTTGAATATTTAGAGTTTTTAATAGAATGTATATGAGATCGACTATATACCATTTCTTAAATAAAGAATAAAAGAAATAGACCGGACACATAATATATGCAATACTGTAAAAAGGTCGATAATAGACGCAGAGTTAATGCAATAAATCTGACATTAATCAGGCAACTGAAGGGTAGTCAAAATACATACACTACCATGACTCACAAAAAAAAACAAATTCATACAAGACTAACTACGATTTGTTGTTGTTACAAGTGGTTCTCTTATGCCCGGGTCTCTTGCACAATGAACACTTGTTCCTCATCTTTGACTTGAAAGTCTCGCCCACACCCTTAACGCGTTTTATTTTCTTCCTTCCGTGCTTGGTGACCACGAGTGGTGGAATAATTTTCACATCTAGTAATTCTTGTCACACGCACCATAGGGACTCCAAAGGGATAACATTAATTGATTCCGAATAGGCAAGGAGGTACTCTTCCACTACAGGGGCGAAGAGTAATCATAGACACTCAAACCATAATCATCACCGTGCTTTGATCGCAAAGCTTCCATAGCGTGATCGCATGGTATTTTGACCAAGTCAAACTTCCTGCACGAACAAGACCTTTCCCGTAGGTCGACTTTGGCCGTAGAGCCACTTCCAAACACAGTGTATTGCCTTTCATGCCCACTTATGTTCTCTACATAGAAGGAGTCGCCTTCGCTCATATTATCTCTTAAGATCTTTTTGATGGCGGGAATAAATTTATTATCCTTACATTTGAGGACGTAGGCACACCTCTCCCTAAATATTTCACTAAACCTCTTGGCAATCGAATTGAATATAGATGCCACGGGGTACTCCCTCTTATCAATCAACATAGCGTTCACCGACTCAACAATATTTGTGGTTATCACATCAAACCTGTTGCTGGAGAAATATGCCCTGGTCCATTTTTTAAAATCAAGCTCATGCTCGAGGAAAAAGCTACCTCGGGACAGTAGTTCTTGAATTCCACAAAATGGTCGCTAAACTCCTCGGGAGAATATGCCTTTGCCGCATTGTAGAATAGATAGAGGTTTTCTCCGCAGTGGTAATTTACCCAGAGATTTTCACCTAGGTGCCTTATGCAGTACCCGTGATGAGCATGGTTGTACGTCTTCGTGATGCCGTTGGCGATGCTCTTGTGCCTATTGAAGATAAAGCACAAATATGGTCCATTGACCATAATAGACTTTAGCTTCTTAAAGAAGAACGTCCAAGACGTATCATTCTCCTTGTTAACAATACAAAAGGCAATGGGATAAATATGGTTCTCTGTATTCTGTGCAACCACGCTTAGTAGTAACCCCTCGTACTTGCCGTATAAATGAGTGTCGTCGACCGCAATAACCTTCCTCATGTGTGTGAATCCCCTAATGCAAGGGCCCAACGATAAAAAGTAGTACATAAATCTACAATCGACTTTATTTACCATGATGGAATAGGTAGTGCCATCATTAAGAGTGTCGATCATGTACGAAAAAGCGGGCACGCAGTGATACTCATGCTCCGCTGTCCCTCGAACCATTTCTTTGGCAATCCCCCCCCCCCCAGCCAACATTTCCAATAGCTTGGTCAACTTTTTAAGTTTTTGAACACGATCCTCCGAATCTCACTAGTGTCCGGACCATTTTCTTCGTGATACATGTTCACACAAAGCGATGCAATGACTTTAGACAAGATTTTCCAATGGCAGCGGGTGGCGTATTCGACGTCGTAATTGTGATTGCCGACGTATTTATAGATGACGAATCTATCCGTGCACATACTTCTTCGCCTACAACATCCACCCGCAGCTAGGACAAACACATTTCACCTTGAGGAATTTGCTACAGCTCTTCAACGTAGCATAATCAAAAGAATTTCTCGCAACTGCTATGTCCAGCAACAATTTCAGCTCCTTTTTACTGCTAAATGTTTGATTTAGCTGAAAATTAGTTCCGTTGGAGAAGGTGTGGTTGGTTTGTGCTCTCAATTCGCACTTTTTTCCCCCTTCTTCAGAGAAAATTGAATCTTTCAATTCCATTGAATCATCTTTCGAATCCATTGGTTGAGCATCCAAACTTTCATCTTCAAATAAATCATGTTCATCGATTTTCGATTGTGGTGGCAAAATTGTCGGAGACCCCGTAACAACATTTATCCTCAATAATGACCTAGAGCCATCGGCAGCGACATCAAACATGTATAACGACACATGCCGATCATTATTTATAAACGTAGGATGTATTTTACCACGCTCATTCATTAAATAGCTAATCACAATGTTCTTTGGCTCGCATTCTAATTCTTCGCTCGCAATTACGCTTCGAACCATGTCGTCGTACGATCCATTGCGACGTAGCGAGATGGGTGATGTCTCCTTTGTAGATGATTTCCACCTCCAACAGTTGGGACCCTCCTCCCACGAACCCATATAATTACCACTCACGACAATTACCTCAGCTACTGCTATAATAGATTGCACAATTCGATAATAGATCAACGTTTAGGTCTATAGATGGTCGATGACTGGTCGATCACTGGTATCAATACGTCCGGACAAAGATGCGAATCGACTGATTTTTAATATAATCGTTGCCCTCCAAGCACTGGGATGGCAAAATGTATGTGTAGGCTTTCTAAACAACTAAAATATATCCAATGATGAGGTATTGAGCTGATTTGGAAAGCTTTTCGAGCTAGTAGAAATGGTGTAAAAAAAAATTTTGCATTTTTTTTTTTTCAAAAATGATGGAACAACAATGGGGGCAATAATGAAGAATGGAGATTTTAAGTTGTGATGAACAATTTTTCGCCGGAAAAGTTGGCGGAATCGGAAATTATTGGTGAAAAAGGGAGCTCCTATTGGTGGCTTCTTGGACAATTTTCTAAATTAAAATAGGAAATATAAAAAAATTGTGGGAATATAGAAAAAGGTGGAAAATATCAAATATTAAATGGATGAGGTGGGAGACTAAAGTGTAAAATTTAAAACTTGTGTGGTTGGTTTGGATGAAAGAATGGATGATGTCATAAATGTGTCTAAACACCTAATTTTCCAACACTTGTGTTTAAATGCTAAAATAAGTTTTGAAAGTGTCTAAATGTCAAACTAACCCCCACGAATGGACCGAGCCAGCAAATCCAGTGACTATTCCATTTCCAACTATCGACTGCTTGACCAAAGGCCATAGCAGGGTTCATTACTGCACCATAAAGACCACCACCACCTAAGGTGTTTGCACCAACTACGAAACCAATTGAAATTGGGGCAATGCACTCCATGTCACCACTTTATTGTAGTTGCATAAACTGTGTATACAAGTTGAAAGATCATAACTATCATGAAATTAACTGTGTTCCATCGTGTTTCTCCACCTCTAAGAGCATATGATGATGTGTCCTGCACAATTTATAAATTTAGTTAATTAACACAAATACCGGGGAAAAAAAACTTGGCAAAGTATAGCCTCAAAAAAGATACTTTATTATTTATCTTTGTGAAGCCAACATGAATTATTTATCCGAGCACCTCTAGAACTTCTTTTTTATATTTGATTGTTGTATCAAAGTCTTTTTTCTTTATCTATGTCATGCCTACATGAGTTACCAGCAAAGTGTATAGACATGGGAATGGAATTACGTACCAAGCCACCGGTAGCAATCTTGAGGAGGAAGAGAGCAGTGACGGATCCAAGCAATCGAGCGATCCAATACAATATAGTTTTAAACAAGGAAATGTGACCTCCCAGAAAGGCACCAAACGTAACAGCAGGGTTTACATGACCGCCAGATATATTTGTTGACTCTGAAACAGCCACAAAAAAAAGAAAATGCATGGGAAATCGCTGCGGCAATAAACCCACCACCTGGAGTGGCTGCTCCATCACTGGTCAACATATTGGCTGCAGAAGATACCAATATTTCGTATGTTATTACTGATACAAAAATTAAAACTGAACTAATTAATAGTACAATTGTAGCGTCCGTATTTAAATCATATACGAAATTTAATTACGGCGATTATCTTATCCTATACATAGTAAATTATTAGTCCACAAAGACCTTACCTAATGCAATGGCACATCCTTCACTGGGAAAAACAAAAATAAACATGGAAACAAATAAGAGCAGCCTTGAGAGTATCAGGATGGGTAGCCTCTTTCAAATTTCCAATAATAATTTTCATTTTCTTTTAGTTTTGCTGGCAAAAATAGTAAATATATATGATGATATTAGAGGTGCTAGTAGTAGTACTATTTCTCTAAACTCAAGCTCTTGTTATATGTTTTCGCTCCTAACAAGGCCTTTCTTATATACTAGTAGTGTAAGAGATGATATAACTTATAATTATCACATGCATTATATTTTCTAACATTATAATAATAATAATAATACTATGCGCACACACATGGAGAGTGGTAGGTACTATGAAATAAAATATGTTATTTTAATTATGCGCATGGTCACTTCACTTATATTTGACTAGAATAATTTATTAATGTTTGGGTCAAAAAGGTCGCTTCTTGGTGCTTATGGTGTAAGTCCCCTATACGAAACAAGAACATCACACGTTTGTACCCTAACAATATTTCAAGTGTCTTCCTTTGGGGAAATTTTTGCATGGTCCCACTTTTGTTTTTGTTAATACATAAATTATATGTTAATCATGATTTTGCTTAAAACGTGAATACAGACATTTAATTTGACTTATAAATTACAGGGAATAAAACATATTAGTTGCAGTAGACAAGACTTTTATAATTAATAGTTAATTTAATCTATAACCACGGTGAAGAATCTATTTAAATTAACTTTTTTTAAATGTTTTTAAGCACGATTATAGTGTTTGCATAAAAAAATTTTAAAAAAATAATTTTAAGTACTTATTTTAAACTAAAATAATAAAAATAAGTTGAAAGCTAATTTATGGGAATCAAACAAGCCCTAAATGACCAAAATAACCGAGGGCCGAGGGGTTATCAAATGTGTGCTCAATATGGAGAAAGATACTTTTTTTTTCATGTTGAGATGAAAATAATACTTACGATGTTAAAGGCCAGACCACCACCCTGGTATGACCAATTTACGCACACATCATTTTTCTTTAGTCTCTTTGGAATGGAGTTCGGAGCCTAAAAGATAAGTTTTTTTTAGTCAAAATTTTAAAAGGGCACCCTAATACTGAAAATTTTTAAAAGGGACAAGGTAAACACAGGTGTTTACCTTATTTATTAAGAAGTTAACGTCGTCAATGCAAATGTTAGAATGTAAAGTAAAATGGTGAGTTTACCTTAAAAGGTGAATTTATTTCAAATGCATTGCATTACAAGGTAAGCTGTGTCCCTTACCTTACAAGGTAAACTATGGCACTTACCTTATTAATTTTCTTTTATATACCACTCTTTCATTTCATTCATTTTTTCATTTCACTCTATTCATCTATATTAATTGTGTTTATTTTTGCTCAAAGTCTACTTTATGAAAAAAATTCCACTTTAAGGTATACTTTAATCACCTTTTTATTTAACATTTTTCAATACCTAACAATCAAGTATGCAGTATAATATTATTAATCATTTTTGTAGCTTACTAATTTGTCATATATTGTTGTTACCATATCAACTTATTAAGCCTAAACCTACGTTAAGTTAGTATTGTCATGCATGTATAAAAAGTTTGCCCGTTAGTTGTATGCTCCAAACTAATTTTAATCTTCTTTCTGTATAGATATGGAATATCAACACTTTGTGTATCCAGGACCATCACAGTATGACGTATATGCCACGCAAAATAAGCATCGGTCTGAGGCTATTTGGAAAGGCACATTAAAAGGAGAAAAGACATGTTTGATAGTGCGGCGTGATGATAATGACTTTTGGCAACATGTTAGAAATCATCCGTTCCATCCTCATCTTCTTAATTATTTTAATATTTGTAGTTTTAAAAGCGTTATAGATGTTGGATTTGTTCCCTGAGATTTTTTCCTTATTATTGTACTTGTTGAAAGGTAGCGACCAGCAATGCATACCTTTCACCTGAGAACGGGTGTAGCGACTATAACCTTACAAGATATGAAACTCATGTTTGGAATGGTCATAGATGGAACTCTCATTCTTCATCTAGGTGCTGCTCAGATGTTGCCGATTAACAGGCAATAAATTTTTATCAAATTAACAGGATGGATACCTGACCTAGACTTTTTTCAAGGAAATAGAATTTTTTTAATGAGATTAGAGAAATATATAGAAAATTTAATTGAAATAACTGATGAAACTGAGGAAGAGGTGCAACGAAGAGTTAGATTGTACCTTTTTTTATTGTGCGGCGAAACAATATTTCCCAATAAATCTGAAAATAAATTTAGTACAAACTTTTTGATTGACATGCATGACTTACCCGCAATATCAACACAGGCTTGGGGAGCCGCTGTGCTATCGTACCTCTATTTTTGTTTGTGTCGTGCGTCGATGGAGAAGTCACACTGCATTAGTGGTTTTGTTTCGTTATTACAGGTATGTGAATTATATAATATATTTTTTCTATTTTGAATTACTTAATTTATTGTGATGACAACTATTGTTGATTATATTTTTTTTTAGGTATGGGCATGGGAGCATATTGTCCCATTGCAACCACTTCTGCTGCTTCCGAGCGAGGAAAATTCGGAGGTCCTGACCGCACACGCACGTAAATGGTCTCGTGGTAGAACTCATCAAAATGAGCTCGTAGTGTGCATGTCATAATAAGAGATGTATTAGACAACCTTACTGAGAAGCAGGTATTTTTTATATTATCATGTCATTTTTTTATTTTTTTCTTAATTTGTTTTGTTTGTAGTACTATAACACAATTTTCCACCAACTAAAAAAGCTCATATATATAAGAGTGGTGAAATGCTAAATTATTATCGCATGCAAAATATTAACTATTGTGCTTCGAAGAGTCATATGCGTACATTGTGTAGTAATTTTCACTATAAACTCTAGACCCTGCTATATATAAATTTTATTATTGCTAAAGAGATATTTCACAATCATATTATGTTTCTTTATAAATAATGGTAGTTGTCATTAACATTATTCACTTCATAGTGAAATTTTTAAAATACATATTTGAGGTTAGAGTTGAATTCTTAATATATGCCTGTTAGTTGTTAAACTAAGCAAAAATTAGGAAAAAAAATTGTGACACATTAGTCATAATATTTTTATTATGTTGTAGTTTATTTGGCAGCCATATTCTGAGCAAAGAATTTTGACTTACTCGCACATCAAATTCACTGTCAGTGGGTTCTTCAGCAATAGTAGAATGTTCCACGCATGCATACATGTCAAGCGTTTGTAAATTAAGGCGATTATCAAAATTTCAACGGTACAAAGAATTAAGATAGAGAATCATCATTCCAAATAGGAGTTTTACCAAATATTGATTGTCCGTTGGATGTAAAATAATTCGAATAGCATCCAGAAATAAACACATCATCTTCCGGATTAGTAATACACAATTTACTCCTAAACAACTTTTTCAAATGATCATATTTGAGAGATAAAGGAAATAATTTAACCATTATAGGACGTCGACTATATCGCACCGAATCTCCATCATTCAAAACTTCACCACCCCAATGTAAATTTACTCTTACTTTATCCATTTTAAAGTAAGAAATGAATAAGGTTCAACAAATTTTTGAGTTATGAAGTTTAACAATTTTTTTGAGTTGATGCAAGAAATGAACCTCTGCTCACACTCTTTATATAGCAGCGATAATTTTAAAGTTGTTACAAGGTAAACGTGGGATCCTACCTTATAAGGTTAACGACTCCATTTACCTTGTAGTCTTACACTTTGCCGACACTTACATATAGATAATAGATAAGGTAAACTTACTGTTTTACCTTATAAGATAAACTCACCATTTTACCTTATAAGGTAAACTCGCCATTTTACCTTTACATTCTAACATTTACTCTGACGGCATTTACTTCTTAATAGACAAGGTAAACACCTGTGTTTACCTTGTTCCTTTTGAAATTTTTCAATATTGGGATCCCCTTTTAGAATTTTGACTAAAAAAACTTGCCTTTTAAACTCTGGACTCCTTTGGAATACCTATCTACACTAACTTCTTGATCTAGTTCATGAAAAATATATTGCATCAAATGTGAAAGTTGAAGTGTCCCTGTCTTTAATTAAACTCTTGTAACGTGATTAATTAACACATATTTAAAAAAGGAAAGACAACTTTATTTGAAACACACAAAGAGAGTTCTTCCTAATTAGTTGAAGTGAAAATTGAAGAAGGTGTTCAATTGAAATTAAATGCATTTGAAAAGTTTAACAACGTCTCTCAAAGCAAGGTAAAGGAGAAGATCAGACAGATCTAATTTTCTTACAAGTTAACTTCTTAGCTCTCTTTAATTTTAGCTACGGAGGACAACTTTTGTTCACCTGTATATATTTTCATAACTTTTTTTGGATAGGTTTTATATATAATTAGCCTTACTTTGTTCTTTTGGAAGTGGACGTTGGTCAATGTCCCCTTCCTTTTTTTGTATTTTAGAATTAGATGAATAAACAATGACAGGGACACTAAGGAAGAGATTCTATTGGCGATAGGTTAAGAAATGGGTACACTTTCTAACCCCCACGAATGGACCGAGCCAGCAAATCCAGTGACTATTCCATTTCCAACTATCGACTGCTTGACCAAAGGCCATAGCAGGGTTCATTACTGCACCATAAAGACCACCACCACCCAAGGTGTTTGCACCAACTACGAAACCAATTGAAATTGGAGCAATGCATTCCATGTCACCACTTTTAGGGTCAATTATAGTTGCATAAACTGTGTATACAAGTTGAAAGGTCATAACCATCATGAAAATAATTGTGTTCATGGTGTTTTTCCACCTCTAAGAGCATATGATGATGTGTCCTGCACAATTTATAAATTTAGTTAATTAATACATATAGAAAAAAAAAAAAAAAATAAGCTTGGCAAAGTATAGTAAAAGGTACTTTATTATTTGTCTTTGTGAAGCCAACATGAATTATTTATCCAAACACCTCTCGAACTTATTTTTTATATTTGATTGTTGTATCAACGTCTTTTCCTTTATCTATGTCATGATGCCTACATGAGTTACTAGCAAAGTGTATAGACATGGGAGTGGTTACGTACCAAGCCACCGGTAGCTACCTTGAGGAGGAACAGAGCAGTGACGGATCCAAGCAATTGAGCGATCCAATACCAAATACTTTTATACAAGGAAATGTGACCTCCTAGAAACACACCAAACGTAACAGCAGGGTTTACATGACCTCCGGATATATTTGCTGACACTGAAACCGCCACAAAAAGAGAAAATGCATGAGATATCGCTGCGGCGATAAGCCCGCCACCTGACGTGGCTGCTCCATCGCTCGTCAACGTATTGGCTGCAAAAGATACCAATATTTTGTCAATTATTACCAATACAAAAATTAAAATTGAACTAATAATACAATTTTAGTGTGTTTACTATCTTAGCGTATATATAATAAAAATATTAGGCCTCAAAGACTTACCTAAAGCAATGGCACAACCTTCACTGGGAAAAACGAAAATAAACATAGAAATGAATTCAGCAAGAGCAGCTTTAAGGGTATCAGGATGGGTGGCCTCTTTAGATTTCCAATAACAATTCTCATTTTCTTTTAATCTTGCTTGAAGAAGAGAGTATATATACAGTACTTCTTTTAATAGTAGTAGTAGTATTTCTCTCTTTAATTCTAGTTCTTGTTGTATGATTTGGTTTCCTAACTGATTAACAAGGCCCCTCTAGTAGTATAAGAGATGATTTAACTATATAATATATTTATTTGGCAGCAGTATACATAATTGTCACATGCATTATATTCTCTAATATAATAATACTATGCGCACACACAAGGAGATCGTAGGTATTGACTATGGAATAAGATGACATTTTTTACTTATGTACATGTACACTTCACTAATATTGTTTGTACATAAAAGGTGACTTCTGGGTGCTTAAGGTGTTAAAGTCCCTTACACGAAACAAGAAGAACTTCACACAGTAGCCCTAACAATATTTCAAGTCCCTAATCCCTTACCTTGGGGAAATTTCTGCATGGTCCCAGCCTTGCTTTTGTTAATACAAAATAAACTATAGGCATAATATATAAATATATTTTTTAATTTGACCTCCGATCGCATTTAAAATCTATTACTTTGATTGTGCATAAGTAGACATTTAAACTTATATAAAATTAGACAAATAAACACACGTGTCCAATGACGGATCTAGGTTATGTAATATGGGTGCTTAAGCACCCATTACTTTTTGTGACAAACACTATTATTATATACAAAATATAGTAATTCTATTCAAATATATTGACTGAACACCCACTCTATGTAGCAATTTCCAAACTAAATATTGTTGAGCACCCATGATATTAAATTGCAAAATCGGCCACTGCATGTGTTCAAGGTGGCATAATACACTTAGGACGCCATATAGGGAATAAATTGTCCATGTAGGACGTTACATGGAACGTATGTGTCTACATATTCATATTCATATAAGTTTAAGCGCTTATTTGTGCACACTCAGAGTTGGAGGACACAGATATAAGCTGAAGCAAAGTTAAAGGACATGTTTATACATTATGCCTAATTATAAGAGTCGTGATTTTGCTTAAATCGTGAATACCAGAAATTTTATTTGATGAACAAATTAAAGGGAATAAAACACGTTAGTTGGAGCAGATGAGACTTTTATAATTAGTAGTTCATCTATCATCGTGTCTAAGAGTCTGTTTGGATTAACTTATAAGTGTTTTTACAAAGTTTTGTAGTGTTTGGATAAAATATAAAGTGATTTTAAATATTTATTTTAAACTAAAATAACAGAAATAAGTCAAAGGCCAATTATGAAATTCAAACAAGCCCTAAATGACCTGAATAGCTGAGGATTATCAAATGTGTGTTCGATATGGGGGGAAATATTTGTTGTTTTCTCATGTTGAGTTGAAAATAATACTACAATATTAACGACCACCCACCCTGGGCTGACAAATTTACGTACACATAATCAGGACAAAGACTTTTATTTTTCTTTTCTTTTGTTGTGTTTGATTCATAGCAGAAAGAAGACATCAATCTTATGATTAAAAAAACTACGTAATTTATAGTAATATATTTTATATCCAATTTCACATGTAAAACAGTATTTGTTTTCGTAATTACCTGACCCTTATTGTTTTGGTCTACAGGCCCACTTCCACCAAACTTTAGCAGCATCATGTCATTTTGCTTTAGGCTCTTTGGAATGCTTAGCTACATTAATCTCTCGATATAGATTATAATTCATGAAAAATAAAACACATCAACTGATAAAGTTGATGCCTATCGTTAATTAAATACTAGTACAAGGGAACGAAATTAACAAAAGTTTAAAGGAAAGACAAATTTCTCTGAAACACAAAGTGAGCTCTCCTTAATTAGTTGAAGTCAAAATTGAGAAACTGTTCAAGTGAAATGCATTTGAAAAGTTTAAGCAACGTCGCTCAAAGCTAGGTAAAAGAAAATAATATATGACAAATACATAAATATGATCCTAAACTTAACATCAAATTATAACATTGATCTTAAACTTTGATAGTGCACAAATAGGACCTTTAACTATTCAAAACCTGAACAAATATGACATCCGATCCTATGTGGCAAAACACGTATTGTACAAGCAAAACTGGGCACGTCGGGCTAAAAATTTGAGCATTCCAACAGTAAAAAGAGGGTAAATAACTATTATGCCCTTACTAATTCCTTTTTATATATTTAAATGACTTTTCACTATTATTTTTTCATTATTTTCGGCTCAAAGATGAAACTATACTAATAATAAATAAATAAAATTATAGTTTTAATAAAACGTTATTAAAACGTTATTAAATTAACGTTATTAAAACGTTATTAATAAAAGGTTATTAAGGGAAGTAGTATTATATTAAATTAACGTTATTAAGATGAAA
>NC_061111.1:17319551-17411232 GCF_002878395.1 Capsicum annuum
ATAATAATAATAATAATAATAATAATAATAATAATAAGCAAAACGATGTCGTTTTAACTTAGAGAAGTAAAACAACGTCGTTTTAATTGAAAGACTAAAGTCCTCCCATGTCAGCCCTTTTAATGACGTAGCACCGTATGATTGGAATACATATCCACGTAGGCGCAAGTGAGTTACACGCATGGAGGTTGCAAAATCGGAGGTCATATTTGTTCAGGTTTTGAATAGTTAAAGGTCCTACTTGTGCACTATCAAAGTTTAAGGTCAATGTTATAATTTGATATCAAGTTTAGGGTCATATTTATGTATTATGCCTAAAATAAAAGTTATAGCAACTCTATTACGGATTCCGCTAAATAATGTTTTCATAAACCTTACCTTTGTTGCTAATTCAGCTTTAAAGTATTTTTTACATTCACTCTAAATGTTATTTCATTTCACATTATATATCAATAAAACTATCCTCATATGCACACTTTAATTTGAATAAGCATCGTTTTTGCCATGGCAGTATTTTGTATTTAATGGGTACATTTTGAATGGAGTTGAAATGTTCAATAGGTATTGGTGCCGAGATGAAAACTTAAATCGAGCTTCAAGGGCCGGCTATGTATTTAAATTTTGACCGCTATATCTATATCTTATTTTATCACCAGCGTGCACTTCACTATTGACAAAGATATTAGCCTGAAAATTTGCAAAAAAAATAAACAATATCTCACATGTATGTTGTTGGGATATAGATCTTTGTCTCTTTCTAGGTGGATAAATAAAGCTTAATTTGGACCAACTCATTTATGTCCATAGGCCCAATACTATGGGGCATATATAGATCTTTTTAGGTCTTATTTCATCATCACAAAAGAGAGTTTTCAGCAGTCAAAGAGAGAAAAGAAAGCTGATTTTCGCCCAAATTTTCAGCCATAGCTGTCAACTTCAAATTGCGATTTTCGCTTCGTTTCTTGTCCAATTGAGATGATTTTTGGATAACTTGTATCTTTCACTTCAATCTTTGATTAGAAACTAACGGGGGTGGATTTTGGTGGCCTATAGCTCATGTTCTTCTCCCGAACAGTAGCTGCATTTTTTGTATTTGTGCTCCTTTTTATTCTCTAGTTTTGGTGCTATCTTGTTGTATTGTTGCTCATTGTTTGGCACTTGTTTGGTGACCATTTTGGAGAACAATATTGTCTTGATGATTATAGTGGAAGTTTGGTTACGTTGTTTTTTACCCTTCATGCTGAAGGGTTTTCCACGTAAATTGGTGTCTCATATGATTGCCTTTATTTTTATCTTGTCGTATTTGTGTGGTGATTTGTTTAAATTGAAAGGGAAAGTTTAGATTTGGGTATTCTTCCGCGAAAGTTTAGATTTGGGTATTCTTCCGCTGCTTCTCTGTCGGGCATTTTGAGTGTGCCCTTACTTTTCCTAAAAAGTGGTGTCGGAGTATAGGCTGTTGTTGATTGTATATTTGAATGATGGAGGCAAATATGAGGAAAATGGTATGTTTGAATGGTAGTAACTATCATACTTGGAAAAGCAACATGAAAGATCTTCTCTTTTTCAAGAAAATGCATTTACCTGTGTTTGCGTCTACTAAACCTCAATCCATGACAGATGAGGATTGGGAATTTGAGTACTTACAGGTTTGTGGCTATATTAGACAATGGATTGAAGATAATGTTAGAAATCATATTGTGAATGAGACACATGCCAGAAGTTTGTAGGATAAGCTCGACACACTTTATGCTTTGAAGACTGGAAATAACAAGTTGTTCCTGCTTAAGCAATTGATGAATATCAGGTATAAAAAGGGCAGTCTTATTTCTGATCATATAAATAATTTTCAGGGTGTCCTTGACCAGCTGTCCGAAATAGGTGTAAAGTGCAATGAAGAAATTCAGGGACTTTGACTTCTTAATACTCTGCCTGACTCTTGGAAAACTCTTCGAGTTTCTTTGACTAATTTTGCTCCCGGTGGTGTTGTGACTATGAAATATGTTAAGAGTGGTGTCTTAAATGAAGAGATGAGAAGAAGATCTCAGGCTTCATCTTCTTCATCTTCACACTCTAATGTTTTGGTTACTAAAGAGAGGGGGAGAAACAAGTTCAGAAGTCGAAATGATAGAGATAAAAGTAGAAGCAAGTCGAGGTTCAAATTCAAGAATGTTACATATGACTATTTCAAACAAAAGGGGCATCTCATGAAATATTGCTACAAGCATATGAGAGATATGAGACGGCAAAAGAAAGAAGGTGATAATAAAAATCATGTTTCCATTGCTGCTAATGATGATCTTCTTGTTGCTTGTGGTGAGAATGTCATTAATCTTGTTCGTGATGAGTCTAGCTGATTTGTGGATTTTGGGGCTACTTCTCATGTTACGCCAAAAAAGGAATTATTTTCTTCTTAATACCCTAGGTAATTTTGGAATGTTGAAAATGGGCAATAATGATGATGTTAAACTACTTGGCATTGGCACTTTTTGTTTGGAAAGTAACAATGGTTCCAAACTAGTTCTCAATAATGTCAAGCATGCTCCAGATGTTTGCCTGAATTTGATTTCGGTAGGGAACCTTGATGATGAGGGCTATGTTAACACACTTGGTGTTGGACAGTGGAAGCTTACTAGTGGTTCGATGATTGTGGCTCGAGATGACAAGTTGTCTAACTTGTACGTATTTCGGGGCTCTACTTCTAGAGGCTCACAAAACTTGGTGGAGAATGATACTTCATAAGAGTTATGGCATAGAAAGTTGAATCATATAAGTGAGAAGGGGATTGATAGTTTGGCTAAAAAAAAAAATATTTTATGGAGTGAAACAAGCAAAGTTGAAGAAGTGTGTTCATTGCTTAGATGATAAATAGAAAAGAGTTTCTTTTCAAAGTCATCCGCCTTCAAGAAAGCCTGATTTGCTGGAGTTGGTGCATTCTGATTTGTGTGGTCCTTTTAATGTAAGGTCTCATTGTAATACCTCGTACTTTTCTTAGCTTGAATTCGTCCCTAGATTATTAAAGAATAGCTTTCAAGATAGATAATATAATTTTTTGTATAGATTTTTTCAGATTTAAACCTTCCATTGTGTAGAAAATTGAATTAGCTTTCCAACGGCATAAGATTCACCCAAATTCGATAACCGAGTGAGAAGTTATGGCTATTTTAAGTTTCAGTCATCAAACACCGTCATTATAGCCACTAACGCATCGCGGAGACAATTATAATGACATTCATCAAATTTCAGTGAGGCTCCGCGATAGCCTCGCATCACGGAGAAACCTATTTTCCCAATTGTTCCATTCCAGTGGCCCTCCGCGATGTTGGCACATCGCGCCGAAGGCAAAAATGGTATTTCAAAGGGGCACCGCAATGGTGGCACATCACGGCGTCTGCCCGGTTCCCAGTTGTCAATGGCGCATCGCGGTGGCCAACTAGTTCAAAATTATTACATTTTTTCAGTCTGTTTAGGAGTTTAACGAGGGTACTTTGGTCATTCTCCCAGCCCCTAATCCATTTTAAACAATGAATTAAACCCCTTCAAAGCACTTTACATCCATTTTTCATCAAATCTCTCTCAAGCAAAACTCTAGCTCATCAAACTTCCTCCCCAAGAAATTTAAATTCCTCCATTAATTCTCCAAAGTAATTCAAGATTGAGGATTCCCAATAAAAGAACTCTAAGAATTCATCTCCAAAGCATCAATAGGAATCCAAGATTCAAGCTTTTCATCAAAGATTATCAATTAAGGTACGTGGGGTTATGAACAAGGATAATTCTTTCATCCTTCCGCCCAAAAACTTATTTTAATTACAAATTTACTGAATTTTATGTGATTTCCCATGAAACTAAAGTTAGAGTTTATACCCAATATTTCTATTTATGAGATTATGAGATTTCAAGGGATTTCGAAGTTGAATTACATGATTTTGTTCATACTTTCATACATATTGTAGAAATTCTTCAGATTTTGAGTTGATTTATCAATTTTACATTATCAAGCATGAATATCTAAATGTTTTGACATGAGTTTGATGCATGGGTCCTTAAGCCCTAATTAAGATTGTTATTTCAAGATTATTTGTGCTATGAGCACCCTAAGATAAGATTATTCTCTGATTTTAATAAAGATTTGACCTTTTGGTCCTAAGCTAAGATAAAGAATCCACTTTGTTTATATTACTTGAGATTTAAAGAAAAGAAAGAGCATAATGGGTTTTCTTGTAAACCCTTGTGCTATATTTTAAAGTGGATTTTCTTTTGATCCTAAGCATAAGAATGAGAGTAGTATTTAGCATCGAGATGGGTAAGTTACGAAGGTTTCATACCCCAAAACTACGTGCCACCGTAGGATTAAGATTATTCCCACTTCTATGTGGATGACTAAGATTGTGATCTCTAAGATAAGAAGTTTTATTCCAACGGCAAGGGTAGAACAGCCCTACCCCACAGGGGCAAGACGTGGGACTCCATGAATGCTCACATGGTGTATATCGGTTAGAAAAACCTCTTAAAAGATGTCCCCTACTCTTAAAACAGTCTATTGATTTAAAGTCTTAAGATAAAAGCATATCTTTTGAAAGCTATGGTTTTAAAGATTCTAAAGTCTTAAGATGAAGTATTTGCCCTTGCAATTGACGAGATAATGTAGCAGATTTTAGAAAGAACAGATTTTAGAACTGAATGTAATGTCTCACAAGATTTATATTGTATGCTTCGTTGTTCATGATTTATGATCTTCAAATTTCAGATTATTCAAGTCTATGTGAGTCATTTACATTTAGCATACATGATTTTATAAAATATGACCCTCATATACTCAGTACATCGTCAAAGTACTGATCCATATATACGTCTATGTGCTACATTATCTCATAATGTAGGTTCAGGTGCTCAGTCTCAGTAGCATGACTGATTTTCGAGCATCTCATCTACATCCCTGTAGTTTTTGAGTCCTCATAGTTTGGGGAGTTAGCTATTCATATTTTCAGTTATTAGTACACACTTTATTATTCATTTCAGACAGTTTGAGTCAGTTGGGGCCTGTCCCAGTGACTCTCTAGCTTTAGTCAAAAAAGGCTTGTCGGACTACTAGATTCAGTTTTAGATTTCAGTTATAGTATTCAGATTTTTAGTATTTGCTTATTCAGACAGTTTTCCAAATTTATTATGATTTTTCATTTATAGTTTTCCTATTTTAAGATTCAGATTTAGAAAAGGCAGTCAGGGTTACCCCAGGACTATTTGTAGTTCGAAGCACCGTGTGACATCCCGGGAATCAGCTTTTGGGACATTACAAACTTGGTATCATAGCCTAAGATTTAGAGAGTTCTAGGTAGTCATACAAGCCGCATTACGTAGGGTCTTGATCATCGGTGTGAAGCGCGCCGCATCTATGATCGTCTCTTCTTTCATGATCTATTGTGTATTATGTGTATCTATCTTCTTCTAACTCGTGCTCTCACATGACAGAAAATGCCTCCTCATCGAGCTAACGCCCGCAGAAATGATAACCAACCACCTCAGCCTGCAGATTCTTTGAATGAGAATATGTCATATGCAAAGTTTTAGGTTGCCTTTTAGGCGCTGGCCCAGGTTGCGACAGCTAATATTCAGGGCAACCGTCAAGCTGTCATCCCACTTCAGCAAGATGGAGACTTAGCCGCAGTCAGAATTTGAGATTTTATGAGAATGAACCCGCCGAAATTATTTGGGTCGAAGGCAGGTGAGGACCCACAGTTGTATCTTGATGAAGTGAAGAAAATCACCAAAATTATGCATGTTTTTTAAGAGGGGGTGTAGAATTAGCATCCTATAGGCTGAAGGATATTGCATATGATTGGGTGGTGGTGTTGAAGAAAACTAGAGGGGAAAATGCAGCTCCCATAACTTGGCAGATATTTCATGATGTGTTCTTAGACAAGTTCTTCCCACGTGAGTTGAGGGAATCTAAGATAGAAGAGTTCAACCAGCTGTCAAAGTATGCCCATGATCAGATGGCTAGCCCTAGGTTAAGCATGAGTAAGTTTGTGACCTGTGTATCTAGGTTGGTAGTTAAGGAGTGTAGGACTGCTATGCTCATTGGAGACATGGATCTTCTTAGATTGATGATGCATGCTCAGTAGATTGAGACAGAGAAGATAAAGAAAAGAGAGAATAAATAAGAAGGCTAGAACAGGGTAGTTTGATTATGGTCAGAATAGGTCTGGAGGAGGAAATCATTTGCAGTTTCAGAATCGGTCATCTATGTTTGCCCCTTCTTCAGCTAGTGTTCCTGCACCCAGAAATAGGTAGGAACAGTGGGGTAAGTCTTCTATGTTCAGATATCAAAATAGTGTGAGTGGTAGGCCCAGTTATTGTCAGTGTGCTAAGTGTGGTAAGACCCATTCGGGTGAGTGTTTGTGGGGTCGAAAAGGTTGTTATGGATATGGCCAGCCGGGTCATGGAATCAAAGAGTGCTCGCATGCTAGATAGTGAAACAGGGATGTTCATCCCCAGACTCAGGCTGCTAGTGCACCAGCTCCTCTAGGTTGTCCAGCCCCTCCTCATGGCGCTTCATCCAGTACTGGTAGTGGTCAGCACCAGAATCGATTTTATGCTTTACCATCCCGTTAGGAGCAGGAGAATTCACTAGATATTGCTACTGGTATGCTTCGTGTCTTTTATTTTGATGTTTATGTGTTTTTAGACCCTAGGTCAAGTTTCTCTTATGTGACCCCATTAGTTGTGGTAAATTTTGAGATAAATTTTGAAAAGATTGTTGAGCCCTTCTTGGTTTCTACTCCAGTAGGTGAGTCAGTTGTTGCTAATAAAATCTATAAGAAGTGTTCTATCATTGTCCTTCACAAAGTCACGTTAGCAGACCTAATAGAGTTAGATATGGTTGACTTTGATCTTATTCTTGGTATCGATTGGATCCATTCCTGTCACGCTTCTATAGATTGTCGCACTCTAGTGGTGAAGTTTCAGTTCCCAGATGAGCCAGTCTTTGAGTGGTCAGGTAAATCAGTGTCTCCCAAAAGTCATTTCATATCTTATCATAAAGCCAGGAAGTTGATATCAAAAGGTTTCATTTATTATCTAGTTCGAGTCAAGGGCACTAAGTCTGAGACTCTAAGAATTGAGTCTGTTCGAGTGGATAATGAGTTTTTAGAAGTTTTTCCAGAAGATCTCCTAGGGGTACCTCCCGAAAGAGAGATAGAATTTGGTATTGACCTTCTCCCAGATACTCAGCCTATTTCTATCCCTCCTTATCGTATGGCTCCCGCAGAGCTTAAGGAGACAAAAGAGCAACTCAAAGATCTCTTAGATAAAGGTTTCATAAGGCCTAGTATTTCTCCATGGGGCGCTCCCGTCCTATTCGTGCGAAAGAAAGATGGTTCTTTGCGAATGTGCATTGACTATCATCAGCTAAATAAGGTCACAGTCAAGAACAAATATCCTTTTCCTAGAATTGATGACTTATTTGATCAACTCCAAGGTGCAAATTATTTCTCAAAGATAGACCCTAAATTCGGCTATCATCGGCTTAAAGCAAGGGAGTGTGATATTCAAAAGACAACATTTACAACCCGTTATGGTCATTTTGAGTTTCTAGTCATGTCTTTCGGGCTAACCAATGCCCCAGCAGCTTTTATGGACCTCATGAACCGAGTGTTCAAACAGTATCTAGACATGTTTGTCATAGTATTCATAGATGATATCCTGGTATACTCCCGCAGTGAGGATGACCATGTAGATCATCTTAGAATTGTCTTGCAAACTCTTAGAGATCATCAATTATTTTTCGAATTCAGCAAGTGTGAATTTTGGCTAAGATCAGTAGCTTTTCTCGGTCATATTATTTTCACCGATCGCATTAGAGTCGATCCTCAAAAGACAGAAGCCATAAGAAATTGGCCTAGACCTATCTCTCCGTCAGGCATTAGAAGTTTCTTGGGCTTAGCTGGAGATTACCACCATTTTGTAAAGGGTTTCTCATCTAGTGCATCCCCTATGTCTAGACTGACCCAAAAGAAAGTTAAGTTCCAATGGTCAGATTCATGCGACAAGAATTTTCAGATGTTAAAGACTCGACTCACTTCAGCCCCAGTGTTAGCATTATCTGATGGTAGAGATGGTTTTGTGGTGTACTGTAATGCCTCTAGAGTTGGTTTGGGTTGTATTTTGATGCAGAGAGATAAGGTCATAGCCTATGCCTCTAGACTGCTTAAGCCTCATGAGAAGAATTACCCAACCCATAACCTTGAATTAGCTATCATTGTGTTTGCTTTGAAAATCTAGAGACATTATCTGTATGGTGTGCATGTTGATGTGTTCACGGACCACAAAGTCTGCAATATGTGTTTACCCAGAGAGAGTTGAATCTCCGTCAGAGAAGGTGGTTAGAATTACTGAAGGATTATGACATGAGTGTGTTGTACCATCTAAGAAAGGCCAATGTAGTGGCAGACGCCCTTAGTAGATTGTTTATGGGTAGTGTAGCTCATGTGGAGAATGATAAGAAAGAGTTGGCTTGGGAAGTTCATCGTTTGGCTAGATCGGGTGTTAGGTTAGTTGACTCAGCTGAAGGGAATGTTTGGGTTCAGAGTAGTTCCGAATCTTTCCTAGTTTCAGAAGTAAAGGAGAAGCAAAATATGGACTCTAGTTTGGTTAAACTGAAAGAGTCAGTTAAAGACCAAAAGGTGGAGGTTTTCTCCCAAAGGGGAGATGGCATGTTGAGATATCAAAGTAGATTGTGTGTGCCCTATGTTGATGATTTAAGATAGAGAATTATGGTTGAGGAGCATGGTACACGTTATTCTATTTATTTAGGTGCTACCAAAATATACCATAATTTATGAGAAATCTATTGGTGGAGTGGTATAAAGAGAGATATAGCAGAGTTTGTAGCAAAGTATGCAACTTGTCAATAGGTTAAGGTAGAGCACCAAAGACTTGTGGTACGTTGCAAGAGTTTGGTATCCCCACTTGGAAGTGGGAAGAGGTGAACATGGACTTTGTGACTAGTTTACCCCATTCTCGTCGTCATCATGATTTGGTTTGGGTTATTGTAGACAGATTGACTAAGTCAACGCATTTCTTGCTAGTCCATACGTCCTATACAGCTGAGAATTATGCTAAGTTGTATATCCGAGTGTTATTCAAATTGCATGGAGTTCTCTTTTCTATCATCTCAGATAGAGGTACTCAGTTTACTTCCCAGTTTTAGAGAGCCTTTCAGAAGGGTCTTGGTACCCAAGTCCATCTTAGCTCAACCATCCACCCTCAAACAGATGGTCAAGTAGAGAGGACCATCCAAACTCTAGAGGATATGTTGAGGGCATGTGCTCTTGATTTCAAAGGTAGTTGGGATGATCATTTCCCAGTGATTGAGTTTGCTTATAATAACAGTTACCATTCTATCATTCAGATGGCTCTGTTTGAGGCTCTTTATAGGGGGAAATTTAGATTACCCATAAGTTAGTTTGAAGTAGGTGAGGCCACTTTGCTTGGGCCTGATGCAATGTCTGAAGCTATGGAGAAAGTTAAGTTGATTAGAGAAATATTAAAACCAGCCCAGAGTCATCAGAAGTCATAAGAAAATTTGAGAAAAGGGACCTTGAGTTTGAGGTTGATGATTTAGTGTATTTAAAAGTTTCACCCATAAAAAGGGTGAAGAGATTTGGCAAAAAGGGGAAGTTTAGTCCCCGGTATGTTATCCCTTTCAGAATTGTGAGTCGTGTTCAAAAAGTAGCGTATGAGCTTGATTTGTTGGCAGACTTGTCATCCGTTCATCCTATATTTCACGTCTCTATGCTTAAGAAGTGCATCGGTGACTTCATTCTTGTAGTTCCTTTAGAAAGATCAGATATTCAAAACGGTCAGTTATACGAAGAGATTCCAATTGAGCTTTTTGATCATCAGATCCATAGACTAAGGAACAAAGAATTTTTCTTGGTCAAAGTTCTTTGGCGGAATTAGTCTATTGAGGGTGCCACTTAAGAAGCAGAAGCAGATATGCGAGCCAAGTACCCTCACCTTTTCTCCGCAAACTCAGATTTAGCCGATAGTAATACTCTCCCTTGATGCAGTTCTTTTCTAATCATATATTAAGCTATATAGTAGTCCTCATGTAAGTTCATGCACTCATAGAATTACTCAGGAACTCAGAATGATTTAGATTCAGGTACTCAGTTTATTTCAGTTGTGCATGCTATCATATATCCTCAGATTCCTCTGTATTTTAGTCTAATTTGCAACATTTAAGGACGAATGTTCCAAGTAGAGAGATATTGTAATACCCCTTAATTTTCTTAGCTTAAATTTATCCCTAGAATATTAAAGGATAGATTCTAAGATAGATAATATAATTTTTCGTATAGAATTTTCTAGATTTAGACCTCCCATTGTGTAGAAAATTGAATTAGCTTTCCAACGTATAAGATTCGCCCACATTCGATAACCGAGTTAGAAGTTATGGCTATTTTTAGTTTCAATTGTAAAACACCATCATTTCGGCCACTAGCGCGTCACGGAGAAGGTTTAAATGACATTCATCAAATTCCAGTGAGGCTCCGTGATAGCCTTACATCGCGGAGAAACTCATTTTCCCAATTGTCCCATTCTAGTAGCCCTCCGGGATGTTAGCGCATCACGCTGAAGGCCAAAATGGCATTTCAAAGGGGCACCGCAATAGTGGCACATCACGGCATCTGCCCAGTTCCCAGTTGTCAATTTCCAGTGAGCCGCCACAATAGTGGCGCGTCGTGGTGGCCACCAAGTTCAAAAAATATTACATTTTTCAGTTCGTTTAGGGGTTTAAAGAGTGTAATTTGGTAATTCTCCCAGCCCCTAATCCATTTTAAACAATGAACTAAACCCTTCAAAGCACTTTACATCCACTTTTCATCAAATCTCTCTCAAGAAAAACCCTTGCTCATCAAACTTCCTCCCCAAGAAATTCAAATTCCTCCATTAATTCTCCAAAGTAATTCAAGATTGAGGATTCCCAATACAAGAACTCTAAGAATTCATCTCCAAAGAATCAATAGAAATCCAAGATTCAAGCTTCTCATCAAAGATCATCAATTAAGGTATGTGGAATTATGAACAAGGATAATCCTTTCATCCTTGTGCCCAAAAACTTATTTTAATTACAAATTTACTGAATTTTATGTGATTTTCCATGAAACTAAAGTTAGGGTTTATACCCAATATTTTTATTTATGAGATTATGAGATTTCAAGGGATTTAGAAGTTGAATTACATGATTTTGTTCATACTTTCATGCATATTGTAGAAATTTTCCAGATTTTGAGTTGATTTATTAATATTTACATTATCAAGCATGAATATCTCAATGTTTTGACATGAGTTTGATGCATGGGTCATTAAGCCCTAATTAAGATTGTTATTTCAAGATTATTTGTGCTATGAGTACCCTAAGATAAGATTATTCTCTGATTTTATTAATGATTTGACCTTTTGGTCCTAACCTAAGATAACGAATTCACTTTGTTCATATGACTTGAGATTTAAAGAAAAGAAAGAACATAATTAGTTTTCTTGCAAACCCTTGTGGTATATTTTGAAGTGGATTTTTTTAAGATCCTGAGCATAAGAATGGGAGTAGTATTTAGCACCGAGATGGGTAAGTTACTACGATTTCATACCCCAGAACTACGTGCCACCGTAGGATTAAAATTATTCCCAATTCTACGTGGATGACTGAGATTGTGATCACTAAGATAAAAAGTTCTACTCCGATGGCACGGGTAGAACAGTCGTACCCCACAGGGGCAAGACGTGGGACTCCATGAATGCACACATGGTGTATGTTGGTTAGAAGAACCTCCCAAAAGATGTCTCCTACTCTTAAAATAGTCTGTTGATTTAAAGTCTTAAGATAAAAGCATATGTTTTGGAAGCTATGGTTTTAAAGATTCTTAAGTCTTAAGATGAAGTATTTTCCCTTGCAATTGACAAGATAATGCAGCAGATTTTAGAATGAACAGATTTTAGAACTGAATGTAGTGGATCACAAGATTTATATTATATGCTTCGTTGTTCATGATTTATGATCTTCAGATTTCAGATTATTCAAGCCTATGTGAGTCATTTACATTTAGCATGCATGATTTTATAAAATGTGATTATATTGCTTATTTATTGTATTCACCCCCATATACTCAGTACATCATCAAAGTACTATCCACATACGTCTATGTGCTACATTGTCTCATAATGTAGGTTCAGGTGCTCAGTCTCAGCAGCATGAGTGATTTTTGAGCATCTCATCTACATCCCTGCAGCTGGTGAGTCCTTATAGTTCAGGGACTTAGCTATTTATATTTTTAGTTATTAGTAGACGCTTTATTATTCATTTCAGACAGTTTGAGTTAGATTGGCCCTGTCCCAATGCCTCTCTAGATTTAGTCAGAATTTTCTTGTCGGACTACTAGATTCAGTTTTAGATTTTAATTACAGTATTCAAATTTTCAGAATTTGCTTATTCAGACAGTTTTCCGCATTTATTATAATTTTTCATTTATAGTTTCCCTATTTTGACATTTAGATTTAGAAAAGGCAGTCAGGGTTAGCTTAGGACTACTTGTAGTTTGGAGTACCGTGTGGCATCTCGGGAATTAGATTTCGAGGCATTACACTCATAGTGGTGCACTTTATTTTGCGAATTTTACTGTTGATAATTCTCTCAAACTCTGGGTTTTTTTTTTAAGTTCAAGTATCAAGTACTTGATGTGTTCACAGATTTTTAGGATTTGGTTGAGAGGCAGACAATAAAGAAATTAAAAAACATCTGCTCAGATAATGGTGGTAAGTATATTGGTCTTATTGATAGATATTTTAGAAAGCAGGGTATTCGACATCAGAATACTCCTCTCAAAACCCCTCAATTGAATGGTTTAGCAGAGAAGATGAACGGAACTCTAGTTGAGAGGGTTAGATGTATGCTTTCAGATGCTAAGTTATCATATTCCTTTTAGACAAAAGCACTTAATACTAATGCTTATGTTATCAATTTATCTCCTACTGTTGCTTTGAATGGTGATGTCCCTGACAGAGTTTGTTCTAGTAAGAATGTTTTTATGATCATCTTAGAGTCTTTGGGTGTAAATCTTTTGTGCATGTTCCTAAAGATGAGAGGTAAAATTTGGATGTTAAATTTAGGCAGTATATCTTTATTGGTTATGGTCAAGATGAATTTGGCTATCGTTTCTATGATCCAGTTGATAAGAAATATGTTAGAAGTTATGATGCTGTGTTCTTTGAAGACCAAACAATTAAAGATTTTGACAAGGCTGAGAAGGTTGATTATCATAGTAGTGAGAACCTAGTTGATGTTGATCCAGTTCCTTTGACTACTGCTCCTGAAAAAAATCTTTATGATGATGATAATCAAGTTGATGATGAAGATGATGATAAAGTTCACTATGACCAGCATGATGTTGTTAATGATCCAGTACAAGTTGATATGGTTGATCAGCAACCAGTTATTGATACTTCAGAGAGTTCTCTCAAATGATCTACTAGAGAGAGAATACCTTCATCTCGTTATTCTCCCAATGAGTATGTACTCTTGACTGGCGGGGGAGAACCTGAGACTCTTAATGAGGCCATGAAAAGTAAACAAAAAAAGTGGTTTGATGCTATGGAATATGAGATTAAATCTTTGCATGATAATCATACCTTTGATTTGGTTAAGCTGCCTAAAGACAGAAAAGCTTTGAAAAACAGATGGGTTTTTCGGGTGAAGCATGAAGATGGTAACCTAATTCCACTGTACAAGGCTAGATTGGTTGTGAAGGAATTTAACCAAAAAAAAAAGAGTTGATTTTGATAAGATATTCTCTCTAGTTATGAAGATGTCATCCATTCGTACGGTTTTAGGCTTAGCTGCAAGTCTAGATTTAGAGGTTGAGCAAATGGATGTTAAAACTATTTTTCTCCATAGTGACTTAGATGAAGAAATTTATATGGAGCAACCTGAAGGTTTTGAAGTCAAGGAAAAAGAGAATTATGTTTGCAAATTGAAGAAGAGATTGTATGATTTGAAACAAGCTCCTACGCAGTGGTACAGAAAGTTTGGTTCCTTTATGAGTCAGCAGGGCTTCAAGAAGACTACTTCAGACCATTCAATTTTTGTGCAAAAATTCTCTGATGATGACTTTATGATTGTGTTGCTTTTTGTTGATGACATGCTTGTTGTTGGTCATAATGCTTGCAGGATTCAAAAGTTGAAGCAAGAGTTGAGTAAGTCTTTTCTATGAAAGACTTAGGACCAGCAAAGAAGATTCTTGGCATGCAGATTGTCCGTGACATAAAGGCCAATAAGTTGTGGTTATCACAAGAGAAGTATATTCCGAAATTACTTTGAAGGTTCAACGTGTATAAGGCTAAGGTTGTCAGTACACCTTTAGCTATGCACTTCAAATTGAGCACAAAGCAGTGTCCTTCTAGTGATGATGAGAAGGAAGATACGAAGAAAGTTCCTTATGCTTCAGTTGTTGGTAGTTTGATGTATGCAATGGTTTGTACAAGACCAGATATTCCTCATGTTGTTGGTGTTGTTATCCGTTTTCCTTCTAATTCGGAAAGAGAACATTGAAATGTTGTGAAGTGGATTATGAGATATCTTTGTGGTACTTCTAGTCTGAGTTTGTCTTTTTGTACAGGAAAGTCTATTTTTTATGGTTATACTGATTCAGATATGGCTGATGATGTTGATACTCGCAAGTATACTTCAGGGTATTTGGTTACTTTTACAGGGAGAGTTGTGTCTTGGCAATCTAGGTTGCAAAAAAGTGTTACTCTGTCTACTATAGAAGCTGAGCTTATTGTTGCTGTTAAAGCTTGTAAAAAATTACTTTTGATGACGATATTCTTGGGGGAACATGGTGTTGCTCAAGAGAGGTATGTGTTTTGTTGCGACAGTCAAAATGTCATACATCTTGGCAAGAATTCTACATTTCATGGTCGATCTAAACACATTGATGTGAGATACCATTGGATTCGGGATGTGTTGGATTCTAAGTTGCTTGAACTTGAGAAGATTCATATGGATGATAATGGTTCCGACATGATGACTAACGCTTTGCCAAGAGGAAAGTTTGAAGATTGTTGCATGATCGCCGAGATGGCGGTCTCCTCCACATAGTTGGGAGAGGGAGAATCATTGGAATATGGGTCTTTGTCTCTTCCTATGTGGATAAATAAAGCTCAATTTGGACCAACCCACTTATGCCCATAGGCCCAATACTATGGGTCATATAAATATATCTTTTTAGGTATTATTTCACCATCACAAAAGAGAGTTTGTAGCATCCAAAGAGAGAAAAAGAAAGCTGATTTTCCCCCAAATTTTCAGTCACAACTGTCAACTTCAAATTGCGATTCCCGCTTGGTTTCTTATCCGATTGAGTTGATTTTTGGAAAAATTATTTCTCTCATATCAATATTTTATTAGAAACTAACGGAGATATATTTGGTGGCCTGTAGCTCCTGTTATTTATTCCCAAACTGACTATGTATTTTTGGTGTTTGTGCTCCTTTTTAGTCTATAGTTTTGGTGCTATCTTGTTGTGTTGTTGCTCATTGTTTGGCACTTGTTTGGTTACCATTTTGGATAAAAATATTGTAACTCTGGGTGATTATAGTATAATTTTGGTCTCGTAGTTTTTTACTCTTCACATTGAAGGGTTTTCCACGTAAATTTGGTGTCTCTTTTGATTGCCTTTATTCTTATCTTGTCGTATTTGTGTGGTGATTTATTTGCTGCCATATTATTTTATTTTTATTGAGTTTGCTTGTCTCCGCTCAGTTCAAATTGAAAGAAAAAGTTTAGATTTGGGTATTCTTCCGCTGCTACCCTGTCGGGCATTTTGATTGTGCCCTTGCCTTTCCCAACATGTGCCACCCTGAGCCTACTGCATGACTCTTGGGCTCAAAAATGAAACTTTTGAATAAATGGAATGATCCTATTTTACATTGACATACGTAGTTATAGGACATGAATTATCTAAACTCATATCCTTCTTGGCGTTAAATAGCCTCCATTTATCCATCGATTTAGTTGTTGTTCAATTCTGATTTTTTTTTTTGATTAACTGGATACTTGTATTTAGTAAAATATAGTTTATTACATAAAAACAAAAAGCAATACCCGGCTAAGTTAGTCCAAATTAATTATTTAAGTACATGGGACATTCCATTCCAGGATTAGTAGTAGAGTTTATCCTTCTTTCAAAAATTATATATATCTATGCTCATACTAATGCATGAACATACATGGGATGAACTACAAAATCTTAGGTTGTTGCAAAATATGTTGAACATGCCTATTTTTTGGCCAAGGCATCTGCGGCCCTATTTTGCTCTCTGTAATTATGATGCACCACCGGACATCCCAACCTCCTTAGCCTTGACCTGCAGACATGAATAATGGGGTTATAGTGGATATTTCTATTTTTAAGCATTCTAATGATTTCCTTTGAATCAAAATTAATCTCCAAAGGGATAAAATAGTTTTACTCAACTAGTTTAAGACCTTCATTTAGAGTTTCATCTGTATATTAGTAGCTTTGTGATTGCTCTTGTGAAAACCCAAATCCCAATCACCCATGTAATTCCTGAAAACTCCACCAATTCCACCTTTGTCAGGATTACCAAGGCATGAGCCATCAGTGTTCGATTTGTAGTAACCCCTGACAGGGGAGTTCCGCTTTATATTTACAATGATCATTTTGTTGAAGAAAGGATGATATTTGTTCAGATGGATGCATTCCACAGTTTCTGAGCAAGTTTGTACAAAGACGGGCTTATCAAACTTATTATTGAAAGTGTCATTGTATTTATTTTTCCAAATGGTCCAGAGACCAAAAGGAAGCAGGGTCTTCCAAGGAACATTGTTGGAATGATTTTGGTGATTGGCATGAAAAATGACACATGTTAGTTGAAATAGTTTTCACGACCCAAATGGCCCTGAGTGGCAACCACACTAATCTTCCTGTGGGAGAACCATCAAACCAAACCATTACTCAATCACTTAATCAATATTAAGAAGATATTATTATAAAATCAACATAATAATAATAATCCAGGACTAATCATTATTGATGAAAAAGTCAAACAAACTACTTACTAAAATTCTCAAGACTCAAAAGTCATCGTACAAGAACTACTAACAAAGATCGTGTCTAAAGAGATATTCAAAAATAAAGTAAATAAAGAATGTTTTATTGCCCGAAAGATGGACAAGAATAGATAAGATGACCCATAGCAGCCTGGAGACATAGTGTTCACCCTTGGATCAAGATCTACTATCAAACTCTAGATGTGAGGTCATGTCTAAGCCTCTAGAATACTTTCTGCACTCAACAAAAGAAGAATATCGGGTAGTATCAGTACAAATCACTATGTGCTGGTAGGTATCATATATAGGCCAACGCAATTTAATAGCATGTACACAACATAAATCAAATAACAAGTAGACAAGCATCGTCACATAACAAATATTCAATGAATCAATAATAAAGCAACAACAGGTCAAACAGTGCTCACAAACAAGTCACATAACCATCAAGAGTATCAACCATACTATAAACATACACAAAATCAACACAATATGTACACACATGCAATGGTACATATTTTTACCCAAATAGTCATGATCTGCAGGGAACAATCTATGTTCATGTATAGTACCGGCGTGGTACCTGATCTAACATATGCATATTCGTACCAATGTGGTACCCGATCCAACATATACATATCCATACCGGCGTGGTACCCGATCAAACATATACGTATCCATACCGGCGTGATACCCGATCCAACATATACATATCTGTATAGGTGTGGTACCCGATCCAACATATACATATCCGTATAGGTGTGGTACCTGATCCAACATATACATATCCGTACCGGCATGGTACATGATCCAATATATACATAACCGTACCTACGTGGTACCCGATCCAACATATACATATCCGTATCGGCGAGGCACCCACTTCAACATACACATATCCGTAGCGACGTGGCACCTGATCCAACATATACATATTCGTATCGGCGTGGTACCCGATCCAACATATATATATCCGTACCGGCGTGATACCCGATCCAACATATACAAGTAATATCAATATCAAATTTACACTACCTCACAGCATAAAATACGATGTATCAAGTTTACAAGTACACTTATAGTTATAACACAATTCCATCAATTAAATTTTCAATAATTATTTATACACGCCTCAATAATCCAAACATCATCAATTTCAAGCATGTCAGAATACCAATCAACAAGTATCCAATTTAGCAGCATACACACAATTAAATCTGAGTTTAAACTCTAATTAAACGTTAACCTACCTCAACTAATGAATTCAAAAGTAGTTAGTCCGCAAGCACCTTGCCCTTCCTCAAAGTTTCGAAATGGTCAAAACTTGTTCAAATATATAATCTCTATAAGATTATAAACTGGACGGTGAAGTACAACCAAAACATATCGTTATTCGATCCCAAAAAAATCAAGAGTCTTTACTCTAAAGTCCTAAGCCTAAGATCTTAATTTATCAAAATTATAATTGATATTCATATAAAAATTCTCGGAACTAAAAGTAAAACTGAAGACGAAAACATTCTCTGTAAGACCATCAAAATATGAAAAGTGTAATATTATCGTATTCGATAATTAATTACTACCGAGATATTTATTACAGTGATGTAGTATCAACTCCTTATGGGAGTGATACAATGTATTATTACTGCTAGAAATCTAACCTAATAACGAAACATACTTTTGTACTACTATATACATTAATTTAGTATAGTTTAATCTAAGGCTAACCAATTGTTTTAGTAACTAGGCAATTGTCAATTTCCTTAAAAAAAAAACCCACCAAACGCACATATACAACCATACTAATGATTTCTCGTCTAACACCTATTCACATGCACGCATCAGTTTACACAAATTTTTCTTAGCATATAGATTGTAAAACTTTACCTGAGGCTGATCGAATTCTCCTTTTCCCAATTCATTCAATGTTGTATGCCCTTGTTCAGCCGCCACTCTTGTGTTTAGGATGTTGTTTTTAATTTGGAGAAGTTAAACCCACTAGTTTAATTAACTGGAATGGAATAATATGATATAGGAAAAAAATAATGAATTTTGACTCATTAAATTACTAATTACACTAATTATCTAAAAATATCCCAAACTTTTAATAAATTCGTAAAATTTATTCGAAACCCCATAGAAATAAATTAAATATATAAATTGACTAAAAAGTAGGTTCTGAAATGATTAAAAATATCAAAATTCTAAATTGAGGTCGTCTTGACCAAAGGTTTCCTGTAGTCAAACTTAAATTTATCAAAACTCAATAATCCAACTAATGACTTCAATAATTTCTGAACACCTCAAGAATTGATACTACTCATACCATGAGCGATAATTCACATACACCAACTACGGGGAGAGCTAAAATAGGAAAGATGAGGAAATTTCACAAACAATCGGGAAGATCGTTACACTAGATACCAAATAAACAATTGTTCGTCCCCGAACGGACAAATAAGCGACAAGAAAGGAAACTAAAAGAATTACCTGAATTATCAAAAAAAAGTGGATACTTGCTACGCATTTCTGCTTTGGTATCCCAAGTGGCCTCCTCAATAGGAATATTCTTCCACTGGACCTTCACAGACGCAATCTCCTTAGTCCTCAACTTACGAACAACCAAATACCTAGCCGAGCCTATGCTACCCCCACCGGCCCAAACTCAGAAGGTTCAATCATTATACAACAATACAAGACATATTTTTCACTCATATATATACAACCTTCCTATACCGGCTAACAAATATAGGTGCATACTCACTATAAAAAAATAGCATTTAGCGACAGTTACTTATGGTCGCTATTCTATGTAAATTCGTCGCTAAACAGAAATTGCCATGGAATAGCAACGAATTTGTGTATGTCACTATATTGCTCGTTGCTAGCCTCTTATCGGTTATTAAGTTTACCGACGTAATATTTTATTGCTATATCATTGCTATTTCCAAAATTTATTTTCGTCGTGGCTAAATTTACGACAATAAATTTTGCCGCTGAGCCTTTGCAACATAGTTTGATCGTCTGAGTAGCCATATTTAGCAACCAAATTTATATTTTTGATAATCCATCGCTAAAGTTTTTCAATAGGAATGATAAAAGTTAGTCACTAATTTTTTGTCGCTAATAATTTTGTTAGAAAATTATTGAAACGCGTAAATTATTGAATGATTAAAATAACCAACATTCATATAAATAATTACTTAAATTAGAATGTTCAAAATATATAGATAGCAAAATGCATCACATAATTGTGTCCAAACATCCACAAGTTCAAGTATTTTGTCAAAATAAACTAATGTCAAATTCACATTCATCAAAATTAGTATTTGTTACTGCATAATTATTTTCTTCTTTACTCCTCCCGCAGCTTCATAACATGATTTCAATTGATCAATTTTAGATCCATTTGTCTTTTTGTCGTACAATTTCTTCATACTTTTTCTGTAATTAACAAGTGGAGATATTAAAATAGACTCGACTTCCTGTTGCTTCTTTTATTTTTATGTATAATAAGAATTTTCGGCAGATGTCAATACAAAAGAAAAATAAGAGAAGAGCATATCTAATGATGTAAATTATAAACTTATGTGGAGAAGTCGGGAATGCTCAGCAACAAAAGATTTACCATCATGATTATGTGTATGAACGTGCAAATGTAACTCACTTGGACTTGGATCTCGACCTATTGTAATAGCCTATACAAATAAATAACAGTCAATATTTACTTCATCAAGTATTAGAGAAGAAATAAATTGAAAGAAACTAAAAATTTAGCCTATTGTGATAGAGTCACTTGTGCTTACAAGTTGAGAGAGAGGAAACAAACAGCTGAGAAGGGGAAGGACAAGAAAGGTTACGGATTATATTTAATCGACAAAAAAGAAGTCTATATTTTGTAAGCCGTGTAGTATTTCTTTAATAAAATTTTATGGTGGTCTATTAACACACTAGTGCAGAAACACTCGAGAAATCTTTACAACAGCCCACCTAATTACACAAAGTTTTCCCATAAACAAAGTTCAAGGCTTCAAACAATATAAACTAAATTATAAATGAAAGGGTGATTGCTAATTTCCTAAATTTGTAAGACACCAATCCTCATGGTTTCAGTTTACAGTAACAACCTTGTCTTTTTTTCTAAAACTAGAAACATTTTATAAAATGTGAACAAATTTTGTCTAAAATAAGAACTTTTAATAAAGGGCAAAAAGTTCAAATAACATTCATAAGGCCCTTCACATTTTTAATATATTATAGATTATAGATATAGATTATAGATATAGCCTATAGATATAGATTATGAATATAGACTATAGATTATAGATATAGATAGCTTATAGATTTATATAGCTTGTAATTAATAAAAGTGATATAATAAAATTAACCTTTTATTTATGGTTTGACTTTGTGTCTAATGGTCAACTTGGCATGTCTCTATATGATTGCGTGTGTGAACTACTTTACAAGCTCGCCAAATGAGCAAATAGAGTCAAAATTGAGTGTCAGCAAGTAATAAATTTAAATCGAATGAGTTATGAGATTATTTTTTTAATAGGCCCTTGCAGATAAATTAATATTTGCACACCAATTTTGGACAGTAAAGAAACAAATAAATTGTGCAGTTGGTATATATGTACACCAAGCTACAATAACAAAAGTTAAAATCCAACTGGATTTCTACAATCTCTACCAGTATAATTAGTTACAACCAAAACTAAAAGGACTATACCAGTCATAAGCTCATGCTCATATGGTGTGAGATTCAAATCCAAGAACAAAGATTAACATGCAGTATTCATCATAAATTAGTCAGACAATTAGCACCCACAGTCATAAAAAATTTAAACAATAGAAATTGGGTGTTTTAACATATGTAGAAACACACACAAAACAATAAGAATCTTCTCAAAATTCAAAGACAAATTTTAACTATTTCAAATTTAAGAATCTATTTAGGAAACAGAAAAAGAGTAGAAGAAGATGGTGATATTAGGACAAAGAAATCCAACCTACGATGGGCTCTTACGAACTCATCATTGCCAAAACTGACCGGAGCGCTTGGCTAGATGATTTTTGAGATGGTAGCGGCGACTAAAAAAACGGCAGCATCGGGTTGCAGGCATCCATGGCGGCTTATCGGTGGTTGTCTTGTGGGAGAATAGAGGAAGTGGTAGCGGCACTGGTCTCTGCGCTATCCAGAGAGGAGAGAAAAGTTCGCCGAGAAGGGAGAGCGGTGGAAGACGATGCTTGATTATGGTTGGGCTATGGCTGAAGTTGAGAGTTTCATTGTCTGTGGCACAGTGACTGGACAAAGGGAGAGAAAAGGGCGACGATAGCAGTGCTCCGACGTCAAGCAGACGAAGATAGTGATGAGGGAGAAAGACCGTAGAGAAAGAGTGGAGAAGAAGGAGAGGTGCGGCTGAAGTGGAAAGAATGAATTAGGGTTTGTTCTTTTGGTTAAAATGGAGAGAAAGAAGGTTTTAGATCTCAACCGCTGGATCATTTTTTATTGACGGCTGAGATCAAATTGATCTGAAAATGTTTAATTAAAAATTAAAAATAATATTTTCGACAGATAATTTGGTCACTAAACCAAATAATTTTAAAAAAAAATCTGAAGCGCACCGACGAATTTCCTATTGCTAAATCCGTTGCTCCAAAATAATTAAAATAGACACAAATTTTTTGTTGCTAATCCGTCACTACATTTAGACACTAATTTTTTTCGTAATTATTTAGCGATGGAGTACTCTTATGTCGTTGATTCGTTGCAAATAGCATACGTAAAAATGAATTTATTGTGCATGCGACCAAATTGATAGTTCCATTGCTAATTTGTCGCTATATAATGACGGAAATTGATCTATCGGTAAATTTCGTCGCTAGACGCTATTTTTTTGTAGTGACTGGTGATAAGCGATGCACATGCAGAAATGAATGCAAAGTACATAATCAATATCACAACTCATCATAATTGTTCTCATCAGGATCATCATCATCGTAATCAACATCCGGCCTTGCCGGATATCAATATATCATCAATAATATCCTTCAGCCTTGCCGGGTATCAATATATTATAATTATATCCTCTGGCCTTGCTGGGTATCAATATATTATAATTGTATCCTCCGGCCTTGCCGGGTATCAACATCATCACAACAGTATCCTTTGTCCTTGACGGCAATCAATATGATCACAATAGTCATTACTGAATAACATACACTAAAATACTCAAAAAAAAAATAGTCATATCACCATAGAATATCTATCTAGTCAATACTTCCCAACTACTCTTTATTAGCTAACCGATACTTATTATAATAAAATCACTAGTTCGCTAGTCATCACATAACCTCTAGTTATTAGCCTAAACATTATCCTTCACATAATCCTTATTCACAGGATATCAACTAACCACTATTTATTTAATATCCAACATCTAACATCTAGTCAAAGTTCATCACTAGACCAAAACCGTCATTTATCCACCATTCATTATTATCGAATAATCATCCTATATCTGTTAATCATTACTAGACAACACATTACTACTTGTCACCTAACCATCTTTTATTAACTGACACCATTCATTATCTAACCATCATTTACCAACTAATCTTTGCCTATGCTAGACCCGACCTCAGCACAAGTCACGCATTAACCATCGCTAGCTACCATGTTTCAACTAAGGAAGATTCATTAACTAATACATTAGATTCCTAGCCATCACCAGTATCAAATCAATAAAATCGTAGGCAGCATACCTCTTCTTCCTCCGTCCCATACCGGAGAGATCTGTATACAAACATATATATTCATAAACTGTAATCATATCCTTTACACTGATAAACACTCCTCGGATATTCAATCATTATCATAACACATCCCTTGGCCCACTATTTTATCCAGAATAGTCATAACATCATTATCATATTTATAAGTCGTAGCATATCTCTAATCATCTCACATATAAGAGAATCTCATATATTGGATGCAAATTATAAATAGGTCATACATCATGACTACGAGGAATATCACCTCTCTAGGCCAATTTGCATATCGAAGAGGAAATAGAATCTCTATAGGTCAATCATCAAGTCTAAGAGGAAATAGCATCTCTATAGGCCACATAACGTATCTAGGAGGAATATCATCTCTAAATGTCCAATATCACTTCCACAGGAAGTATCATAACTATAACTCAAAAGCCACAATCAAGGAACATCAATACAAGTTACCAAGTTACGAAGTAACCTTATTCTAAGGATTACTAGCCTCATCTATGTCTAACATTCGCAACTAAGTCCATAAGACTTAACATAATTTTAGGCCTAAGTCGGCCAGACGATCTCACTTCTAATCCTCAATTTTCATAATTAGGCAAACTATGCCTCAAACCAGGTTAAGGTATCTAGTTCATCTTCTAGATGTCAAGTAAGTCACATTCAAGCCTAAGATAGCAACTTCGACTAAAAACAAGGGTACTCAAGTCAACTCTACCCAACTAATGATTTCAAGACTACCACACTAGCCCAATAAGGCCAAATATAAAAATCATGCTTCAAGTACTAAAACCGCATCCCAAACATAGGTTTACATCATAACCACGCTACAACTAATCTAAACTAGAAAGGGAAAGCAATAAGATTAAAAAGGGATATAAACATGCCATTTTATGAGTCCCAAGCCCGTATCTAAACTCCAAACATCAATAATTGATGCCAAGTCATCCTACTCATAATCAAGCCTAACATCCATATCCACACACAACATATATCACACATCATCTATGAAGAAAAATAGACAGAAGCCTACCAGAACCACACTTAGAAAACTTTCTATCAAGTTTTTTCTCTTCTAACAAACCCAAAACAATCCTTAAGTGATTATGTTCCTTTTTACTCTTAGAATAAACCAGAATATCATCAATAAAAACAATCACGAAAGAATTAAAGTAGATTTTAAATATCTCATTCATCAAACTCATAAAAGAAGTTGGGGATTAGTCAGTCCAAAAAACATCACAAGAAGCTCATAGTACCTATACCGGGTTCGAAAAGCAGTCTTAGGAATATCGTCAGGATGAATCTTAAGATGATAATACCCAGAGATCAAATCAATCTTAGAAAATATGGATGCACCCTGCAATTGGTCAAATAAATCATAGATACGGGATAAAGGATACTTATTATGGATCCTAACTTGTTCAATTGCCTATAGTCTATACACATACGAAAAATACCATCTTTTTTCTTCACAAACAAGATAGGAGCACCCCATGGAGAGGTAGTCAGACGGATAAAACCCTTACTCAATCCTGCAACTAAGCCTGTAGCTCTCTCAACTTAGCCGAAACTATCCTATAGGAAGGAATAAAAATAGGATGAGAACCTTGATCTATATAAATACAGTAATCAATGTCACAGCCTGGTGGTATACCAGACAAATCTTCAGGAAAAAACTCTTAGAACTCATACACAGCAGAAACTGACTCAATAGATGGGACCTCTATGAAAGTGTCTCGAAAATGTGCTAGGAAGGCCAAACAACCTCTCCTAATTAACCTCCTTGCACGCAGAAAGGAAATAAGTTTCATTGGAGTAGAACTATAATCACCCTCTCACTCAAGTCTATCTATTCCCGGCATAGCCACAGTTATTGTCTTAACATGACTTCCCAAGATAGCATGATACAGAGACAACCAACTCATACCCAAAATTATATCAAAATCTACCATGTCTTGAATCACAAAATCTACCCAAGTTTGATACCTCATAAACATAATAGAACAAGAATGATAAATCCTATCAACAACAACAGAATCACTAATAGGAGTAGATACGTGAATCGAAAAGTCAAGTAAATTACACACAATGTCCAATCCCATAGCAAAATTGACAGACACATATGAGAAGGAAGAACCAAGATCAAATAATACAGTGGTCATCCGATCACAGACAAGAATAGTACCTGTAATGACAATGTTTGATACCTCTTCCTCGGACCTGCCTGGAATTCATAGATATAGGCCCTACCACCAATTTAAGCATTATTTTTATCAAGCTGAGAACTACCTCGATGAGGTTGATTACCATCCCTACCTACCTGATGACCACTATGACCACTCTGTGAATGACCTCTACTATGACCACCACCTCCCGTACCTGCTAGAACTACAACTCAAGAAATCTGTTGTTGGCCAAACTAACCATAATTCCTCAAATTGAGAAAAAAAACTCCTAATGTGACTCGCTCCACCACACCCATCTTCGAGAATAAGAATGAAAGAAGTCAGATACCAATTGGAATCTCCAGATACTAATTCAATTCAAGTAATAGCACATAGCAAAGAAGAATTTGAATTTTCCTAGTGTCCTATAGCCTCTCGGAGGAAATCAAAGATGTCTCCATATCATTCTGCAAGACTCTACTAGACATGTTCTTTTATGACGAGATCGACGAACCTAGGTCTCTGATACCAACTTTGTCACTACCCAAATAGCCATGAGTGGCACCCACACTAATCTTTCTATGGGAGAACCATCTAAACCGAACCATTACCCAATCACTTAATCAATATTAAGATGATATTATTATAAAATCAACATAATAACAATAATCTAGGACTAATCATTATTAATACAGAAGTCAAACAAACTACTTACTAAAATCCTCAAGACCCAAAAATTATCGAACAAGAACTACTAATAAAGATTGTGTCTAAAGAGATATTCAAAAATAACATAAATAAAGAATGTTTCATTTCCCGAAAGATGGACAAGAACAAATAAGATGACCCATGGCAGCTTAGAGATGGAGTGTTCGCCCTTGGATCAAGATTTGTCATCAAACTCTAGAGGTGAGGACATGCCTGAGCCTCTAAAACACTTTCTGCACTCAACAAAAGAAGAGTACATGGTAGTATCAGTAAAAAATAGTATCAGTAAAAAATACTATGTACTGGTAGATATCATATATAGGCCAACACAACTTAATAGCATGTACACAACATAAATCAAATAACAAGTAGACAGGCATCGTCATATAATAAATATTCAATGAATCAATAATACAGCAACAACAGGTCAAACATTGCTCATAAGCAAGTCACATAACCATCACGAGTATCAACCATACTATAAACATCCACAGAATAACACAATATGTACACACATTTTATGGGACTTATTTTTGCCCAAATAGTCAAGACCTGCAGGAAATAATCTGTGTTCATGTACCGTACCGACGTGGTACCTGATCTAACTTATACATATTCATATCGGCGTGGTTCCCGATCCAACATATACATACCCATACCGGCGTGGTACCCAATCCAACATATACATATCCGTATCGGCGTGGTACCCAATCCAACATATGCATATCTGTACCGACGTGGTACCCGATCCAACATATCCATATCAGTATAGACATGGTGCCCGATCCAACATATGCATATCCGTACCGGCTGGTACCTAATCCAACATATACATATCTGTACCGGCGTGGTACCCAATCTATCATATACATATCTATACATGCATGGTAACCAATCCAACATATACATATATGTACCATCGTGGTACCCGATCCAACATATACATATCTGTACCAGTGTGGTACCCAATTCAACATATACATCTCCGTACAGGCGTGGTACCCGATCCAACATATACAAGTAATATCAATATCAAATTTACACTACCTCACAGCATAAAATACGATGTACCAAATTTACAAGTACGCTTAATGTCATAAGACAATTTCATCAAGTAAATTTTCATCAATTATTTATACACGCCTCAACAATCCAAACATCATCAATTTCAAGCATGTTTGAATACCTATCAACATGTATCCAATTTAACAGCATACACACAATTAAATTGAGTATAAACTTTAATTAATTGTAACCTACCTCAACCAACGAATTCAAAAATAGTTAATCCGCAAGCGCTTTGCCCTTCCTCAAATTTTCGGAGGAAGGAAAAGGCGTTGAAATATTATGAACTGTTCAAATATATAATCTCTATAAGATTATGAACTAGACGTTGAAGTTCAACTAAAACGTATTGTTATTCAATCCCAAAAAAATCAAGAGTCTTTACTCTAAATCCCTAGGCCTAAGATCTGAATTTATCAAAATTATAATTGATATTCATATGAAAAATGTCGGAACTAAAAGTAAAACTGAAGACGAAAACATTCTCTGTAAGACCATCAAAATATGAAAAATGTAATATTATTGTATTTGATAATTAATTACTATCATGATATTTGTTACAGTGATGTAGTATCAACTCCTTATGGGAGTGATACAATGTATTAATACTGCTGGAAATCTCACCTAATAACTAAAAATATTTTTGTACTACTATATACATTAATTAATATAGTTTAATCTAAGGCTAACCAATTGATTTAGTAACAAGGCAATTGTCAATTTTCTTGAAAAACCTACCAAACACACATATACACTCATACCGCTGATTTCTCGTCTAACACCTATTCACATACTCGCATCAGTTTACACAAATTTTTCATAGCATATAGATTGTAAAACTTTACCTGAGGTTGATCGAATTTCCTTTTCCCAATTCAGTCAGTATTGTATGAATTCATTCAGCTGCCACTCTTGTGTTTAGGATGTTGTTTTAAATTTGGAGAATTTAAACCTACTAGTTTAATTAACAGGAATGGAATAATATGGTATAGGAAAAAAATAATGAATTTTGACTCATTAAATTACTAGGTACACTAATTATCTAAAAATATCCCAACCGTTTAGTAAATTTATAAAATTTATTTGAAATCCCATAGAAATAAATTAAATATGTAAATTGACTAAAAAGTAGGTTCCAAAATGATTAAAAATATCAAAATTCTAAATCGAGGTCGTCTTGACCAAAGGTTTCCTGTAATCAAACTTAAATTTATTAAAACTCAATAATCCAACTAATGACGTCAATAACTTTCGAACACCTCAAGAATTGATAGTACTCGTCCATGAGTCATAATTCACGTACACCATCTATGGGGAGAGCTAAAATAGAAAAGATTAGAAAATTTCATAAACGACCGGAAGGGTCGTTATAATGGTCCACTGAACCAATGTGCAGAGTCAAGGTAACACAAGTTCGTCACTAAAAGATGAAGATAAGACAAGAGTACTTGAGATCAGGACTTGATAAAATCATAATGATTGATCACGTGTGAAAAAAAAAAGTGGTGATGAGTAAGACACTTGAAGATAAGCTGAAGAAAGTGTTTCACTAAGATGAGGAGATTAATTTGTGGAAGGACTTTGACTTAACATCAAACTCTGATGAGTTGAAGAGTCCATCTGAAGATAGAAGATTAATGATATAAAGGACTCTTTGAAGAGTTGTTAAATAAAGAAAGTGGTTGACATAATCACGCATGCACTAGAACAGATCGCAATCATCAATAAATTATCTCTACAGTTCCAAAGCTTGAAGGAGTCATAGTTAAACTTGTTCCTATTACTTAGAGTTAAGGAGTCTTAGACTTTATGTATTAGGTTGGTTCTTGAGTTGTATTATTTTCTTGTCTCAGTGAAGTATAAACTAAGTTAGGAGTATTGTTTTCAAGTTAGGGAACTCGAAGACTTGGGAACACTCACCCTGGGAAGGTTGGTGTTTTGTAGAAGTAGGAATTAGAAGTTTATAATTACTAGTTTACAAGAGTCTTGTAATTTGTTGAATTTTGAGGCTCAAGTGATTTAGTGAAGTTGGGGTTAAATCCTGTAGAATTACAGGTCCTGATTTTTTACACCTCTTTGAGCCGGGTGTTTTCCACGTGAAAATTCACTGTGTTATTTTCTCACTGTTTCAGCCAGTTCGAAACATGTTGGTCAACCTGTTTCATTAATAGGCAACAGTTAGGCTAAAATAAGATAATCAGTGGGGCACGTACTCTAACAAACATATTGATCAAAGTCTAGGTCACGATGGGAGTACCAAGTACTGAATCAGTTGGAGGGATGAAAGTTGTTGATAGAAAGGGAAGTGAGTTATTTGGAGAAGAGCATTTCAGAAATTTTGAGGGGTAGGGCATTCAAAGAAGATGTGTGAGATTTCTTCCAGTTAATTGTATGTTAGGTATGCAGGGTTGATATTAATGCCTCTCGAGGCAATTGGGGAGTGGCCAGCGGACAAACTTGATTTTGGATGAAATCTGCATTTTCCAAATTCAGAGAAAGTTTTTTTGATTGTTTTCATTTGGATGTCTCTTCTTGCCGTCAATGAAATAATAAGCACTGTTCTTGGTAAAAAGTTCATTACTGATGAGATTCAAAGTGGGAAAATCCTTGGAAGCTTTAAGATTAGGAAAGAAGGAGCTTTGAATGAATTGAGGAATATTATGAGGAATAATGAAGGGGAGGCAGCCCTTCTGACTTGATATACAAACTTCCCTTACAAAGTTATACCCGATAGTGGAGGAATTAAATGTTCTTTCTCATTTTTTTTTTTTTAATTTCACTTTCAAAGTTATATACGACAGAGGAGGAATTAAATGTTCTTTCTTCATTTTTCTAATTTTTGAAATTTTAATTCAATTATATTACTCCCCCTCCATTTCATTTTGCTTTTATTTTTAGATATATTAAGTCTTTTTTTTAATGCTTCATATCAAGTCAAAATTAAACAAATAAACTAAAATGAAAATAGAACTATTTTTTCTAAAATTTACATATATACACAAAATAACTTTACATTATTACAATAAATCCCATATTGACGAAGTAATTACATAAATCCCAAAGTTATTACTAAAATTTCCTATTTTTTTTACTATCTCTCACATTCCTCTTATACATAAAAAAAAAAATCCGTATTTTTACTTTCTCTCTCTTTCCCGTATTTGCTCCCTTTTTTCTCCTATTAAACAATTCTTTACTTTCTCTCTTCTTCCCATATCTACTCCCTTTTTCCTCCCATTTAACAATTTTTTACTTTCTCTCTTTTTACCATATTTGCTCCCTTTTTTCTTCCATTAAACAACCGATTGTTCCTCCATTATTGAATACCTTTTTCACGCTCAAATTCAAGGTATTGTATACTTAGAGGTTACCAATTTGTAAGTTATCAAACATTTATTGAACTTATATACTGATTTATTCACTAATTTTTAGTTTTTTTTTTCAACCTTACCAAATCACAACCTGATTTGATTTTTGGTTGCATGTTTGTGTTTTATGAAATTAATTGATTTTGCAAATCCATTTCAGTGTGATAGTTCGATAATATCATTTTTTTCAATTATTAAAAGTCAGATCTTTGTATTTTTTGTTTTAAAGTTGTTAGTTCTTATTCGGATTCTTGTTTGGTTGCATGTTGATTTTTATGAAATTACCTTATTTTACAACCTCATTCTAGTTTGTTAGTTGATTTTTTTCTTTTTTCATATAATACAAGTCAGCTCTTTGAATTTCTTGTTTATAGTTGCGATTGCTTAATCAATATAGTATAAAATTAGTAATGGATTCTCGTCCTAGTTTTAGTTTAGGATTTAGTCAGTTAGATGCTCAAGAACAAAATATTTTCGTTGGTTTTATTCCTGGCATATTTGATATTATACATTTATATTATTTGATTATACATTACTTTATTTATCAGAATAATGTATAACATTAGTCTTCTGCTTTATATTCAATTATATTATACAATAAGAAGGTGTACATAAAAGAGGTAGTTATTGTAATAAGTGGAATTATACGTTGTGAATGTTTGAATATTGTATAAGGTGACATTATACATTCTTACTTTGACCAAAGTTTTGCACTTTTTAAAATTGTATAAGGTGACATTATACATTCTTACTTTAGCCAAAGTTTTGCACTTAATAGTGTGATATTATATATTATGGAATATTACATTATAATGTATAAGTTATAATATATCAGTCATTATACATTACTTATTTTGAAAGGTGACATTATACAATCTAAAAGCTTATAGGTCATACATATTTAAGGTGAAATTGTGTATTATGACATTATATATTACTGCAGTCTATTATTTAAATGCGTAAGTTATCTTCATACATGTCTAACTGTTGTTTAATTATGTTTTGATTTATTTTTCTAAATGTATAAGTTATCATCACACATGTGTAACTGTTGTGTAATTAGGGCCTGATTTTATTTTTTCAGGACATGAAGTACCGATTAAACCGTTTAAGTAAATTTAATTTTTTTTACATGTATAACGATGTTATAATTATTGAACGGATGTTACTTCATCATTTTTCTTTAAATCAGGGACTGTGGCGTTTTTGTGTCTACCTATGCAAAAATATTAAGTGAAGGGCAGCAAATCCATTCATGTGGGTTTGATGCTGGAACTCAATGTGCACACTATGTTTCATTACTATGGCATTACAGAGTGACGAAGTCAAAAGAAGGGTACACGAGTGATAATGAGGATCCTCCTCGGCCGAGGAATAGTTATCTCCAAACAATTGATGAAAGTGCACTTGTTACTTTAGAGTAGAATTTTTTTATAATAGTCGTCATTGAAACAACTAATTTTTTTATGTTAAACGGTTACAATGTTACTTTTTGGAAGTTAATTCACATTTTATGGATGTCCTTATTTTTATTATACATACATATCTTCTGAAGAAATGTTTTACAATTACTTACACTATATTGTAATGTTACTAATATAGTTTGATAGTTATTGAGTTTGTCTTACATTTCATTATATATAACGTACAAAACTAAATTACAAAATAATGTGCTATTGTGTATCAACATATTGAATTTTTAGCAGTAGATAAATTATGTTATAAGTTAGTAATACATTGAACAAATGTCTCATACGTTAAAACTTATATAGTACATAACATCATACATGTTGTTAAACGTTCATGACTTAATAGAAAATAAAGAAAATATTTAACGACATACATATTTAAAAACTATAACACTATATCATATATTATTAACATACTCTTAATGTATTTTTTATATTAAATACTTTGTGAATGTATCATACATTTACACAAAAGTATAATCTATAACCATACACATAAAACAAAATGAAAAAGGTAACTTAAATTTTCACGAATTATGTTACATAAGTCTGTCATTTCTTATGTTGTTTAAATAAAAAATAATACATGTGGTCAGTTAAAAGTCATTATTGTCAGTAAAACATCATGCATGTTAATAAAGTATAATAGTATATCATGTATTACTTATATATGAAAGTTTAATGTATAATTGTGTAATACATATTACGTTTCAACAACTATTTACTATAATAGTTGCCAAATTACATAGTATATACACACCCACGACAGGTCGACAAAATTCAAAACCCCTTATCATGAGATGTAAGGTAATAAACAAGTATTTAACTCATCATCTAATGTCTTATGCATCCGAATGTGCGATTCCAGATACATTTGGTTCATCATATAGATATAACGGGGCATTTTTCGATATCCATCTGCTGATCCACCTCTAAGCATCACAAGCACCTTTTCTTTTGCGCGTCAAGTTTTCATGTAGTTAATATCAACTCCGTAAACAACCTTCATCTCTTCAATTATGTCCACTGGTGTGTGTATTCTCTTGTGATTAATTAATTTTAGTGCTGTAAATTCACTCACAAAATCTGTTGCCGCAACCAAATTATTCAGCAACTCCATCGCTAAGACTGCAAGTATGCCTTGAATCAAATCTTTTTATCAAAAACATTTCCTAATGATTCATACAAGACGCCTTCAACACCCACTTGCATTCTATGTTACGACAGTGCAGTACATATCTGCATTAAATTTTTACACCGAGTCATTGTATTAGACAAAAGTTCTACAAATCATATTTCAGTAAAAATGAAAAATTTGGGCCTGACATAGTTTCATTGTACATTCGTTCGAATGTATCATCATATGTTATACATTTGGAATTTTATGATTAAATTCCCCAGAACCCAACTTCAAAACATGAACTTTTTCAAAATGGCTGATAGCATATTACCATACATTAAACCATCAACAACTAAAGACAACACTTATATATCATACCTTTGTTACAACGATCTTTAACGCAATCGAATCATATTCACTACCTTCAATACAAAGTACAACCCCTGTTTCTCTTTCAAACTCGATTTAATCACTTCAATTTTTGCGTACTTCGTCGCGATTCAATTCCATGGCGATCGTAGCAATCAATTTCAGAAAGTAAATACTTTCAGAAACAATAATGACATCACTTTTGCATGATTTATAACTGATTTCCGACTCCCGGGCACCGAAATAACCCAACAATATGGGGATGTTCATCTTTTTTTTTTCAGAAATCAAGAAAGAAGTCGACTTTTTTATTCTCAAGAACGTATATCAATAGTTATGAAAATTAACAGTAATGTTTAAGAGTTTTTTTTTTAATTTAAATTTCAGTTACGGTATTAACTCATATACTACTTAATTATAGGTATTTAATGGAGTAATTTAAGAATATAGGTATTTAATGGAGTAATTTAAGGATTTGAAAGATATTTTCTAATAGCTCTTTTCCTTAATTATAGGCAAAACAGTTTTGTCATACATCTCACGAATGTATAACAAACCCACGAATGTATAAGTATATTTTATAAAATAGGAAGAGAAAAAACCTAAAGAGATTTTCTGTAAATACTTTCATATTACACGGGATTTCTGTGGTTTATCCCTATTTTTTTCTTAATTTAGGCCTTCTGCCCAGCCTCAAAGTCCAACGGACTGAATTGTAATTAGCCTATTAATTAGCCTCAATTTCAACAGGCCCAAAAATCCTTAGCCCAATCATACCCAAGTAACAGGTTATGCTAGATTGGCCTCATGGGTCAACTGGTTTTACTAGTGGAAATGGCATTAGTGCTTGAAAATTATTTAATGTTTAGCCATGACTTAAAAGGTATATGTTGCTTCTTTTGGTTCTCAAACTTCAGGGACAACTCAGCTTTCTAGTTCAAAACTTTAGAATATTATGTCTTGTAGTATATCTTTTTATTTTAAAACTTCAGGACACTGTCTTTAACATAACTTTTAAGTTCAAAGATTCAGATGATTATATATATCTTTAAGTTCAGTTTTTCAATAATTTGTTCGTAACTTCAATTTTTCCAATTGAAACTTCATAATTTTAGTGTCCTGAATTTCAGGTTTTTCAGTTAAAACTTTAAGGACATTGTGCCCTAAAGTTTCTATTGTGTAGCTCAACTCTTTGCATGTGTGTCCTAAAGTTCACTTGTTGTTCTTCCAACTTAATAGCATTGAAAAAGAAGAAAGAATAAAGAAAAGGGAAAAGAATACCGTGTAACACTTTTTAAAATATATAGCCCAAGTTTAAGATTTTGCCAAAAATGATCGGTCGGATAAAGTATTTTCACTTTATAGTCATTTTCTAATTTGAGTCATTTTGACCCATGTAATTCAGATACAGTCCAAATACAATATTGATACAGTCCATATGAAATACTGATACAGTTTTCAACTTGGGTCATTCGGAGCTTTTTAAAAAATTTTAATTTTTTTTTTCGTTATAAATTTTTTAACTAAAAAATATTCTTTTTTTTTATTGTTTAGAAATAATAATTAAATATAATTATATAAAAATGGTATAATTGTTACATAGAATATGTATCTATATAAGATATATGTATAGAAATTGTATTGTTCTATCAAATATGTATAATATATATATATATATATATATATATATATATATATATAGAAAGTGTATAAAAATTATATAATTGTTGTATAAAATGTGTAAAAAAAATGTATAATTATTGTATAAATTGGTGTATCGAAACTGTAGAATTTTTGTATAGAATATTTATATGTAAAAGATATGTATAGAAACTGTATAGAAGGTGTGTAGAAACGGTATAAAACAAACCAGCAAATTAAAATGGCTAGAAAGTGAAATTTAAATTCCATGGCCATTTCATGAAAATAGTTTAATTTGAAATGTTGTTTCTGTCCTTTGCGCTAAAGAAAATACATGAGAAAGAATTGCAACAATAATAGTGATCAAATTAATGAATTATCATGAAAATTTGATCGTGTATTAAAACAAGAAAGAACAAGAAGAAGAGTAGAGAGAATAGAGAGAGTGATTTTTATTTCTTCTATTGAGAGATGATTTACAATGAAGGAAGCCATTCTATTTATAGGGGGAATTTGCCCCTAGTTTCACACTAAAAGACAAATACATCAAATCCTAATAGACATCAAATAGATCTTGATAGACATTCACTATAATTGATATATATCATAACACTCCCCCTTGAATGTCTAACAATATGCATATAGGCTGCCTCATTAAAAACCTTACAAGGAAAACCCAGTGAGACAAAACCTCGTAAGGGAAAAAGAGTAAAGCGCGTATTAACTCCCACTAATAAGAACATCCTTGAATCTCTACATTCCGATCTTGTGCACCATCTTCTTGAAAGTTGCAGTTGGAAGAGACTTGGTGAATAAATCAGCCACATTGTCACTTGAAAGAATCTGTTGTACGTCAATATCACCATTTTTTTGGAGCTCATGTGTATAGAAGAGCTTTGGCAAAATGTGCTTCGTTCTATCTCCTTTTATGAATCCACCTTTCAATTGTGCTATGCATGCTGCATTATCTTCATATAAACTTGTGGGTACTTTGTCACATTTCAAGCCACATTTTTCTCGAATGAGATATATTATGGACCTCAACCACACACACTCTTGTCTTGCTTCATGAATAGTTATAATCTCAGCGTGATTCGATGAAGTGGCTACGATAGACTGCTTTGTTGATCTCCAAGATTTGGCAATACCCCTACATATGAATACATAGCCTATTTGAGATCGAGCTTTATGCGAGTCGGATAAGTACCCAGCATCAGCATAACCAACAAGATCGGAACTGCAATCTTTAGAATAAAATAAGCCCATATCGGTAGCTCCCTTTAGATACCGTAATATGTGTTTGATCCTATTCCAATGTCTCCTAGTAGGAGCAGAACTATATCTTGCTAACAAATTTACAGAAAAGGCAATATCAGGCCTTGTAGTATTTGCAAGATACATTAGTGCACCAATTGCACTAAGATATGGTATTTCAGGACCAAGGAGTTCCTCATTCTTTTCTTGACGTCGGAATGGATCCTTATTCACATCAAGTGATCGAACAACCATCGAAGTACTTAATGGATGTGCTCCATCCATATAGAATCTTTTCAACACCTTTTCTATGTAGGCAGATTGATGAACAAAGATGTCGTTTGTCAAATGCTCAATTTGCAAACCAAGGCATAACTTTGTCTTTCCGAGATCTTTCATCTCAAATTCTTTCTTTAGGTAATCAATTGCCTTTTGAAGCTCTATTGGCATTCCAATAAGGTTTATGTCATCGACTTAGACAGCAAGTATAACAAACTCCGACGTTGTTTTCTTTTTAAAAACACATGGGCAAATTTCATCATTCGTATAACCTTCTTTAGATAAATATTCACTAAGACGGTTATACCACATGCGTCCAGATTGCTTCAAACCATACAATAATCTTTGCAATCTAATGGAATACATTTCCCGAGGCTTTGAACTATATGCTTTCGGCATTTTAAATCCTTCGGAAATTTTCATGTATATCTCATTATCAAGTGATCCATATAGATAGGTTGTTACCACATCCATAAATGCATTTCAAGTCTCTCATGGACAGTGAAAATAATAAGATAACACAATGTTATTGCGTCCATAACTGGTGAATATGTCTCATCATAATCGACACTAGGCCGTTGTGAAAATTCTTGTGCAACAAGGCGTGCTTTATACCTTTGTATTTTATTTTTCTCACTTCTTTTTCGCACAAAGACCCATTTATAGCCAACAGTCTTAACACCATTAGGTGTTTGAGTTATAGGTCCAAAAACTTCACGTTTGGCAAGTGAATTCAATTCGGATTGAATTGCTTCTTGCCATTTTGGCCAGTCATTTTTTGTCGACATTCTGTGACAGATCGAGGTTCAAGATCCTCATTGTCTTGCATGATTTTTGTTGCAACATTATATGCAAAGACATAATCCACTACTATTTCAGATCGATTCAAATTAGTTTCAACATCACTTGAATTGATGGATAGTTCCTTATTTTCTTGAGTCTCAGGCTTATTGATTCCTTCAGGGATATCAACATTGCTCAAATGTTGAACTTCCATATATGGATGTTTCGTAGTGTCATCTTAACCTTTTTTTTCTTTTCCTAGGATTTCGATCCTTAGAACCTAATGGTCTGCCACGCTTCAAGCGTGCTTTAGATTCATTAGCTATGACACTAGTGGATGGTCCGTTAGGGACATCAATTCGAATTGGGACATTCTCTGCAGGAATATGTGATTTAGTGATCCTTTTCAAATCTGTAAATGCGTCCAGCATTTGATTTGCAATTCTCTACTGTCACATCTCTTTTTTAACTCCAAAAAGATTCGTTTTAAGTTTGAAAGAGTTTTTATTATTAAAGTGACAAAATATTGAAAATTTGCTTCGAAAAAGGATTATTTATATTTTTATTCAGAGTCGCAACTTGGCATAAATCGGGTTTGCCAAGTCACCTTTGGAAATTCTTTTCAAAATAATTTGACTCTAGAAACTGATCCGTGAACAGAGATTCCGGATAAGGAATTCTGTTGACCGAGGGAAACGTGTTAGGCACCCCTCGATCCTGTGGTTTGGCCACGGTCGCTTGGTGGAGCGTATGGATTAATCTGACATCACGAATGTATAAACCACACAAGATCACACAAAATAATCAATCAAATAAACAAAACAAAACAAAACAAAAATATAGTGTCCAGTCCTATTATACAGTCCAAAATAAAAGTGCGAAAATATAAATCCTATTCTAACCTACTCTAGTCCTAAGCTAAACTCCGTTGCTTTACCCGATACCTTGGGCCTTCATTACGAACCTCCTTTGCGCACATGATACGGCGGGGCATTCCCCGGTAAATAAGTACAAAAGACCTCGAGGCATCCCCGGCTAAATGAATACACTTTTCAAATACGGTAAAAAAATATTCCAAACATTCCAACAATCTACCAATTCTAAATTTTGCCTACCTGAGCCTAGTGCTTGCCTACCCGCTCGACGACATATCACATTCAACATCAGCAATGAATCAAAATACCATAATATTCATTTTTATCAATTTTTGATTCCTACTCCCAACTTTATTTTTATCAATTACACCATCAAAATTACTCAAATTAGCTCCTCATATCATCGAAATCACATTGTCAAGCACATAATCATAACATCAACAAAATCAAATAAATCGTAGTTACCCAACACATAATCACCAAATCACATCATCAAAATAAAGAGAAGAGATGAAGAATTGGACCTGAAATTGAGGCTTTCAAACTGTGTTATTCAATTAAAGTGAGTCCATGCTCGAAAAACTCAACAGAACCTCAAAAACAGACTCACCAACTCCGTACCAAATCAACCGCAAAAATCCAAAAATTTTGACACGAACACAAATCCACGAAAAGAAAACCCACGGCCCAAAGCAAAGATCACAAAGCTCGAAAACCCATACCTATAGCACACTTTGTTACTATTTTTGGTCATTTTTCAGCAGATCTCACCGGAATCGAGACTGATTAAACCAATTTTTGATTGCTCGCCAGCGGGTTTTGGCTCTTTCCGGTGGATGGTCGCCGGAATCAACGTTAGGGGTCAGGTTCGATGGTTTCCTAGTGCTCTACGGTCACTGTTGTAGCATCACCGGAGCTCTGGCTAACTTAACAGTGGCGGCACTGTTCTCCTCCTCCCTAAAATCTCTCCCTCTTACTTGTTTTTCGATCACTCTCCTTCTGTTTCTCTCAGCCCTCCCTCATCTTCTCATTTTTCGGCCGTGTGGGTGTATAAGTTTCCAGTGAGGTGTCTGATGTGTTCTTGATTTCATGAGGTCAGTCAAGAAAAAGGAAAAAGAAATAGCCCGTCCCCCTCCCTAATTGGAAAATGTGTGCAATTATGTATATATTCCTCCTTCTTCAATTCTGTTAGTTTGTATGGTGTGTGAAAGAAAAAATTAAGGTAGGGTGGGGTCACGTGGGTATGGTAGGGGTATGTGGGTGGTGTGGTGAGGTGAGGATAAAACTTGTTATGGGTTTTGTTAAGGGTTATTATTATTTTTTTGTATTTTTGTGGGATATAATCACATGGATGAGGGTACGTGGTGAGGTGGTATAAAAATGGATAAAATCGGACTTTGAAGGGGATAAAATTAGGTGTCTACATCTGTAGGTGAATAATCTTTTGTACTTCTTGCTGACAAATAGAAGCACGTGGATCAAGATGAGATAGTGATGAATTTTTCCACAAAATTTCTCTTTTGATATCACAATCCTCTCTCCCTAATTTTGGAAAAAGTATCTCATCAAACCGACAATCTGCAAATCGAGCAGTGAGCATATCTCCCATCAATGGTTCAAGATAGTGAATAATAGAGGATGATTCAAACCCAACATAAATTCTTAATCTTCTTTGGGGGCCTATATTGGTGCGGTTTGGTGGTGCTATAGGCACATATACACCGCACCCAAAAGTTCTCAAGTGAGATATATTAGGCTCTTGATCCAAAACCAATTGCAACGGAGAAAATTTATGATAATTTATCGGTCTAAGTCGAACAAGTGTTGCAACATGCAAAATTGCATGACCCCAAACAGAAGTGGGCAACTTAGTTTTCATCAGTAATGGTCTTGCTATCAACTGCAGACGTTTAATTAATGACTCAGTTAGGCCATTTTGAGTGTGAACATCGGGTACAGGATGTTCCACTTTTATCCCAATCGATAAGCAATAGTCATTAAATGCTTGAAATGAAAATTCTGCAGCATTATCAAGGCGAATAGACTTAATTTGATTATCAGGAAATTGAACCCGTAATCACATTATTTGTGCCAACAATTTTGCAAATGCCAAGTTGCAAGATGATAAAAGGCACACATGAGACCATCTAGAAGAAGCATCTATTAGGACCATGAAGTATCTAAACGACTCACTAGGTGGATGAATTGGTCCACAAATGTCCCCATGTATGCATTTCAAGAACGCGGGAGACTCAATCCCAACTTTTGTTGGCGATGGTCTCATAATCGGCTTGCCTTGATAACAAGCATTGTATGAAAATTCACCATTTGAAAGAATCTTCAAGTTCTGTAATGGATGCCCATTTGAATTTTCTATTATTTGTCTCATCATTATTGATCCTGGATGTCCCAGACGATCATGACAAAGTACGAAAGTATTGGAATTAGTAAACTTCCAATTTACTATAGAATGTGCCTCAATTACACAAATCTTTAACCAATAAAGGTCAGAAGATAAAGCAGGTAACTTTTCCACAACACATGTCTGCCCAGAGACATTCTTGGTGATACCAAGATATTCAAGATTCATCTCATCAAATGTCTTGATATGATAACCATTTTCACGGATATCTTTAAAACTCATCAAGTTATTCCGAGACTTGGGAGAGAACATAGCATTATTTATGATGAGTTTAGTTCCCTTGGGCAAGATTTAATGACTTTTCCGAAGCCTTCAATTAAATTAGCACTACCAGAAATTGTAGTAACATTAATCTTGTCCATGTTTAGATGAGAGAAATATTTCTTGTCTTTGAATATCGTATGTGTAGTGCCAGAATCAATCAAACAAATATCTTCTTGAAAATTATCCATAGCTTCAAATAAAATGACATACACCAAATAAAATATATATTAAATTTTTGTACAAAGTCAAAGCTTATAAGAAATTATTAATCACACTTTACTAAGAAAAATTTTTTAAAAAAAAGTACAATTAGTACGTGATTAGCTTAGCTTAGCATTCAAAAATTAAGAAAAAATAAAATACGTGCAAACAATATTCTTTTAGTTAGAACAAGCAATAACAATATAATATTGTTATATTATATTTGATAAAAAAAATTAATAATTAAGTAGTATGGAACATTAAAACAATATAATAAAAAAAGGTATGTAGTCATCTTCTTTTGATTTGTGGATTTGTTTACACAGCTTATTTCTATAGGCAAAACTATTAAAAGTGCTTGGCTTCAAGTACAGTGGATGCTGCTTATTGTTTACCTAAGAAATTTCCACACATGTTCATCTCAACGTTATCTTATTTGGTTAAGTTCACCCCCTTTTTTTTCAATAAATAATGACAAAATTAAATTTCAATTCAATTCAATAATAAACAACAATAATATAATTAAACTAATTAATACTAATCAAAAACTAATACTCATGCAAACAACTACTTTTACATGATTCTTTATTCACTAATTCTTAATAAAAATAAAATAAAATTAAAATTCATTCATTCTTTCATGTTTACGGAACCATCACCAATCAAGTGAACAATCTTTCCTTCAGGGTGCTCGTAAAAGTCTGCTACATCCAAGCATATGATGTCAACATTATTTTTAGAGAGAAAGTTAGCCTCGGGATTTCTCTCTTTCGTCTTTAATGATACTTGATAAAGATCAACCAAGTGCTTGAGAGCACGACAATCATGTGAATAATGTCCTTTTTTGCCACATCGGAAACAGGTAACTGCTTCACGTTTCTCATCTTTTCTCTTTTTGTTTGATGAATGATTAACACCTGGAACAGGATTTCTTTCTTGGTCATTGTGACCACGACCACGTCCATGACCAGGGTCGTGACCTTTACCACGCCTAGTATGGTGGGCGTGCACATCATTCACTTCAGGTAATGGTGCAGATCCAATTGGTCGGTTCTCGTGATTTTTCATCAATAAATTATTATTTTGTTCAACCACGAGAAGATGAGAATTCAGTTCAGTAGACTTCTTGAAACCTTTTTCTCAATATTGTTGCTGTAAGAGCACATTCGAAGCATAAAAAGTGGAGAGCGTCTTTTCCATCATATCATTATCATTGACCGTCTCTCCACAAAGTTTCAATTGAGAAAAAATTCTGAACATGGCAGAATTGTATTCATGAACAGACTTGTAGTCTTGAAATCTTAGATGCATCCACTCATATCATGGTTTCGGGAGGATGACCATCTTTAAGTGGTCAAACCTTTCTTTTAGGCTATTCCACAGTACGCGTGAATCCTTAGTAGTAAGGTACTCAATTTTCAGAACTTCGTCAAGATGATGACGCAAGAAAATCATAGCCTTAGCACGATTTTGACTAGATTCTGTATTTTCATTCTTTATGGAGTCTCCAAGACCCATAGCATCTAGGTGGATTTCAACATTCAACACCCATGAAATATAGTTCTTGCCCGAACTTTGAAGGGGAACGAACTCACACTTCGTAAGATTGTTAGCCATATGAAAAAAAGGAAGAAAAATAATAATACCTTAGCCTTAGCCTTCAAATTTGAGATGGTAGAGTCTCGGGCTGATAACGTGTTATAAAACAAGAAAGAACGAGAAGAAGAGTAGAGAGAGTGATTTTTATTTCTTCTCTTGAGGGATGATTTACAATGAAGGAAGCCCTTCTGTTTATAGGGAGAATTTGCCCCTAGTTTCACACTAAAAGACAAATACATCAAATTCTGATAGACACCAAATAGATCTTGATAGACATTCACTATAATTGATATATATCATAACAATATGATAGTTTTTTAGTCTAAGGAACAAATTGTCATAAAATTTGACAACGATATCTTTTGTGTTACTTAGTTATCATTCCAAATTTAGGTTCGTTAATTTCGACGCACCAAATGAATCTTCTATAACAATATCTAAACACACACGCATTATTTCGAGAAAAACAAAACAAATTAAACAATGGACGAGATTTTTGCATGATGAATAGAGGTGGTAAATGGATGGATTGAGCTGAATATGGACGGATTAAAACTGGGATGAGCTAAAAAAAATAGAAGAATCAATAATTACTTGGGTTGAGATAGATTAAAGCGGAGGTCGAAATTCATCTGTTAGATTCTTACTAAGTTTTAGTTGTTTTATTTGTTCTTTTGAAATCCTTTTAGTACCTAAGAAAATAATTGTATTCCTTTATTGTAGATATATGTAACATATTAACTTTAAAAAAAAAAATGTCATTAAGATTTCTTGTGGATTAATATGAATAAGATATCAACCCAAATTTGAATAGTCTAAAATAGATTGAAGAGAAAATACCCAATTACCCCTCTGAACTATACCCAAAAAGAATATGACACACCTTAACTTAAAGAGGGTCATATTACCCCCTTAACTAATTAAAAGTGTAATTTTGACACCTTAGTGCCTACGTGGTACACACGTGTGCCTACATGGATACTTCAATGTATTGTGTCACGTATGTGCCACGTGTGTGTCACGTAGGCAATAAGGGTGTCAAAATTACACTATTAATTAGTTCAAGGGGATAATAGGACCTCTTTTAAGTTGAGGTGTGTTATAGCCTTTTGGGGTATAGTTCAGGTGAGTAATAGGTATTATCTCTATATTGGATTGAAATTAGTTAAATCGAGAAATAAATGAGTCAATAATTAATTTAAACTTGAATCGATTGGACGGATTATAATTTGAACAAACAATAGAAATTTCGACAATTTAGAGTTTAATTATAGAAAATTTCAAAATTTTGTATGATTACAGAAAATCTCAATTTTGGGTTTGTCGGGATACATAATTAGCTTCTGATACATCCAACGAAAATATAATTTTTTTCTTTGTAAAGATACATAATTAGATCTGGATACATTTTTTTTATTTTGAGTTTGTTGAGATACATAATACATCTAAACACATTTTTTCTTGTAAAGATACTTAATTAGTTTTCAATATAAGTATTTTTTTTTATTTTGAATTTGTCGAGATACATAATTAGCTTCCTGATACATCTAAAAAAGGTACATAATTAATTAAAATTTTTGTAATTACTTAAAGGTAGAAATTTATGTAAATATAATAAATTTAGGTGTATAATTATATTGTTTTTTCTTATAATTAGTGGGTTAATTTTGCCACAAATAGACTAGGCTCTGTTTTCAAATTGAAAATGACAATACCGCAGCCAGACCACCTACCCTACCGTGAACAATTATGCACACATAAATTGGCCTCATTCACAAACTTCACGGACCAAACTTTATTTTATATTATTATTATATTTTGCTTCGTTCATAGAGGGAAAAATAAAGTATATAAAAATGAGAGTAAACAGGTTGGTGGGTCATATAATATAAAGACTTTAATATTTAACCAATTTCACATGTAACACATGATCTTTTTTGTCTGCATGTCCACTTCCACCAAATTTGCGTCACGTCACAATTCTTTGTTGTCTAGTGTATGAAAAATATATATTAAATTAAAAACAAATTAATATATTAGTGGAGTAGATGATTTTATTTACATCAAATTTGTCCCTACACTTTATTCAATAATTAGCAGTTAAAGTGAAGCGGATCTAATTTTACCGAGCGGCGTTGAGATTAGTATGAATTGTATTTTCAATAGGAAATATAAATTTATATGTATTAGTTTGTTAAAATTATTTTTTTTTATTTTTAAATAAATAGTATTTTTACCAACTTATTCTTAATATTTCTTTGGAAATGATGTAATTCTTAGTACTCCTTAAGTCATGTAAAACTTTCTTTATTTAAAAAGTGGTAAACTTATAATAACATCATTAATATCTTCTTAATTATCTAAAACACCAAGTTATTTAGAAATAAAATGAAAAGACTAAAATGTCACTTATTTAAAAATATAGAAAGTAATAATAATAAATATAAATTCATAACTTTAAAATATAATAAGGTCAATATAAAAACCTTAAAGATTGAATTGTAAATTACCTTAAAGAATGAAGGTAAATTTTGAATTTTTCAGTAGTGGCATGTCCAGATACTAGTATAGGGACAACATATTAACAAAGAATTACTAAAAAGAAAGTTAAAACTTCTAGAGTAACATATACTTGGAACTTGGGTGAAACTTGTGAGGCGGAAAAGGGTTCATCTGGATCCAAAGTTACTAATATATAGAGAGAGAGAGGTGGGGGGGGGGGGGGGGGGGGAGAAAATTTATTTATGGTAAATGTTGCATCTCTTTGATGAAAATCCTGCTTCGGACGGGGAGACTGTACTTGGGTGAAGTGAAAGTTCAAATGAAGTGAATTTGAAACGTTGCTGTCAGTTTCAACCTACATGATATTCATGGCGTTTCTTGCCAATACTATTATGGAAAATACTTTAGCATGTTATGCCAATACTATTATGGAAAATATACATTGGTCTATAGTAGACAATAGGGACCAAAAGAAGAACCAAGTTCAGTGTATTCTCCTAAAGGAAAATAATAAGACACATGCCTTCTTCCTGATATCTTTATTAGAATAAAATATGTGGAGATATACAATTCACAATATAAACGAGCAAGCAGCCAAATGAATAAATGGACTAGTTCCTTGTAGTTTCCTGTTCTATTTTGCTGTTGCATCTAGTCCAATCTAGTCTATCAAACTATCACCTTATCTTATCGCTCTTTTACGAAATCCCTTTTTCCTTCTTTCCTATTTTATTTGATGCTTCCTTTGTTATAATTTGTTTGTCTCATTTAACTTGACACAAGATAGAATGTATTAAAATATTATTTAATTTTATAATCTTAAATATGTCGTATGAAAAATTAAGATTAAAGAAATGTCAAAAAAAAAGTATATATAAAATTAGGTCATGGCTAAACTTACACCTTTTGAGCATTAGGAAAGAGGATAATCCAAGCCTTATAAGGAGATTACTCATCTATTGACCATAAATGTGAAACTTTTTTGGCATTCTTCGGCGCAAATTAAATTGAGTCGGATGGAGTATGACATTAAAAAACTCAAATGAAAGATGATAGTTTTTCTGAGGTGTATATGTAAATCCAAATATTCTCATGAAATAATCCGTTATTGTTTTTAGTCAAAATGTGATGCATAAAGGTCGTAAGCAATGACCTCCAATACAATTATTTAATACAATTTGAACATGAAGTTTGAATTGGAGAAATAGTGCATATTTCTGAAATGATGATCTCTTTCACATTTTTCTCATGAATGAATAGCTTAAAGTACTTCACACAATCCTAATGCAGCTCAAAAATTGGGTATAAGAATAAGCAGCACGACAGTAAATCACATTTGCTTCAAAATCAAATTCACCTGCCATCAAATTTCTTCATTTATGCATGGACAAAGAATACATAATGATAGATGCAATCTAACAGACAAGACGGAGTTGGAATATATGTTTAATTACATGAGCTAAAGCCCGATTATGTTGAGTTTTCGGGTAATAACATTTATGTACAAGAATATTTCGACAACCACCTAAGGTACAAGTTCGAAAAATAACACGAAGATAGCCTGATGAAATCTCTAATTCATAACAAAAACATTACATAGAGCTGCAGCAACCAGAGCGCCATCAAAGCCCACATGCTTTCTTTGAGTTCTATCTACTTTCTAGGGTCTTTTTTAGCGCGTTTCAGCAATTCTTGACATCAATGCTATCCTAAGCTGCTCTTCAGTGTAATGACGGCTACTCATTTTCACTGTGGCTTGCTGGATCATCAACTCGTTCACCAATGAAACACTGGCATGGTTCACATCTAGGTCTAGTTCCATGAGGGCCGCCATAAACCTTGCGGCTGGATGATTCTTTTTATTAGATTGTACACGAATCATAACATCCCATCCCATTATCTTAATGTCTATCTCCGCGTCTACAATCTTGGTTCCGGTGTGGCTAGACATCTTGAGATCTTGGTTTGGTGGTGGTTGACCAGGGCGCCTTGATTCTTTACTAGCTAATTCTTTCTTCAAATCCTCTATTTGGCTCTTCAAGTCTTCTTTATCTGACTCTGTATTGTGAAGCTTCGATTTCAACTCATTTATGTATGAAATTGCATCTCCAAGAAGTGATGCCTTGTCCATCTTAGACACATTCGGTACAACAGCTCTAAGCGCGTAGAATCTTTGGTTCAATTTCTCCCTCCTTTGCCTCTCTGCCTCAACATGATTCAAAGGTTCCTCCCTTCCATTAGCAGGCTTCCTTCCTCGCTTCCTTGGCTTCTTTTCCGGTTCTACAACTCTACTACTATCAGCTTCTTTCACCACCGAAGCTTCAAGATCTGAATGGTCAGAGTCTTCGCCTCCGCCTGACTTCATACCGGAAGAAGGCAAAACTGTACCCGAAACAAATGAAAGCATTCCTTCTTCATTGCTTCCCCTGGAAGTAGCTGACCTTTTCTTGGTCTTGTTCTTGTTCTCCTCACCTGCCCCAAATTGGGAATGGCCCGAAAACAAGTTCCCATTTGCACTACAAGCACTTTTCTTCGTACTATCACCAAAATTCAAGATTTCCCCAGACTCAGGCTTGCAAGAGAGCGATGAATTCCCGTTCCTATTACTACTTCCATCGAACCCAAAGTCCGAAAAGTTTAACTCCTTCGTGAAAAATCCTTGTGTTTGTTGATGAGGATGCTGCTGATTATAAGAACTATGACCATTCCCATTTCCAGATGGATGATCATTGTTCTCATTTCCATACGCAATTTGCTTATTACTATTACTTGATGGAATTGAACTTGTTTGAACTGTATTTAAAGACTCTCTAACTTCCATACCTGAGGAAGATGGCTCCGTCAACCAAAGCGCTGACGGATCGCTCTCCGGCTGCACAGCCCATGAACCTGACCCCAAATCATTATTGAAATTGAACAGTACTCTAACCTTATTCATCAGATCAGAACTCTGGATAATCAACTCCGTCGAACCCAATTCAACAACACCGTTAGCTGAAGGGATACACACCATCGTCTGAAGCCCGAACCCTTGGGCCTGCCGAGCCCGTTCACAGTGAGAAGCAGCCAATTTCTCTACTCCGGCAACCCAAATCGGGCTGGAACTGCACATAGCCTGGCCCGGAAGCCCGTTCCCGTTGACAAAAGATTGAGTCATGGAGATAAGAAAGAACCATTCGGTATCGGTAACTTCTTCATCAACAGCATCGTCTGTACCAGTTTGTGTCCCTGAAATCAACGAATTCAGCTCTCTAAGAACCTTCTTCCGATGTTCCTGCTCAGCAATATAAGCCGGAGAAGAAACAGATAATTTCCTCTTGTTTTTATCCTCCTCCCCTTTGTAATAACCATCACCCCAACCCAACACAGACGGACTCGAGAAATCTAAATCAGACGACTGCCAGAAGATAGCATACGTCCACGTCTCACGAGCACCGTCTATTAGGGTCTGAAGACGCTGCTGTAGCGTCTCCTGGTTGAAAAATGGCATGGTTTTTGACGCATCAACAGTCACAGCAGCAGCTGTAGCCGTTACGGAAGATGCACAAGAAGCGCCAGGAGGAGGGTAAACAGTTGAAGTATAATTGGGATTAGCAAGAGCAGCAGCAGTAGCAGTAGCACTAGAAGTAGTAGTACCACCCCAAAAAGAAAGATCGGAAGACATAAAAGCCTCCATCATAGAAACGTTGTCATCAGTAGTACTGTTATTCCAGAGATTCATGGTGGGCAAGCTGTAATCAGTCATTCCATAAAACACACAGCAGAAAACAGGTGAAAATGGTGTGTAGAGAGAGAGAGAATGAGGATAGAGGGGTGTGGCGGAGAAAAATGAGAGAGAAATATTGGGTTTGGTTAATAAGAGTGGAATTTGAGTTTGGGTTTTATTTGAGGTGAATTTGAGCTGAATTTGGGAGAATGAGGAAAGAGACTGGCGGGTTCCACGAAGGACCCGCCAATTAATCGCCAACATCACTACTACTCCTCTTGTACCATATGGGTCGCGGCTACGGTGCGGTAGTGGATCTGGCTCACCCTTAATTAAATGTTTTAATTTTAAAATTTTTAATATAAATATAATTTTGTTAGAAATGTCACATCTTACAGTAAGGTAATCAAAGTTTCAATATAAATATCGAATAAAAAATTAAAAAGACGAACTTCTTTAATCAGCAACCAATCAATAACATATAATGAGTGTATTCTTATATGGCCATACCACTGCTTCAAAAAAATATCAAAGAACCTCATTTTTTTTCTAATTTTCAAGAAATAATTTCAATCAAACATTTCTAATATGGTCAATAATTTTAGGATAATATCAAACTTGAATAGAATTTAAATTTTGAAAAACACATTTTAAGAAGTCTTTTTAGTTTTTACTTGCGAAATTTTTTTAAAAATTAATTCAAATTCATGTTTGGGAGACTTGTTTGGTCAAGTGGCTATAAAAATTTCTTATTTTGAGAAGCTTTTTTATTAAAATAACTTATTAAAAAATTACTTTTGAAAAAAAAAAAATTTACGTCTAGTTAATTCATTTGAAAATTACATTTTTATAAATGTATTATCTTTGGCTGATTTTTTTAATAAGTGTTTATGAAAGTCAACTTTAATTTGAATTATTTGGGATTTTTAAACTTCAACTAAATATAAATGTCTACTAAAAAGGATTCCCTCTGTTCACTTTTACGTTACATTATTTCTTTAATTGAATTTTTATTTATACTTATCATTTTGATATATCAAAAATAAGATTAAAAAAAAAAATCTTTTATCCTTAATATTAATTATTTATTCTTTAAATGTAAATTGATGGAGTATATTTGAAGTAGTTTCCCAATATTTGGTGAAAATTAAAAACTTTTTTTGCAATAGCGTTTATCCTCACCTATTATGATTCAAATCTCTTACTGCGACATATCCTATCATATATTTCAATCATTATTATTTGACAAGTCGAATCAGTTGTAATCTGATAACCAAATAAATTGTAAGGAGTATCATTTGTTTTTCTTATAATTTTTTAATATCCATAATTTAGTTTTAAAAACTAAGAAATTGATGTTTGAATTACGTTTAAACTTAGGTGTGTTGACTCTTATTAGAAGCTTGGTGTACTTCTAGAATGGAGAAAATACTTTTTCGACCACTTCTATTTATTCACTGTACCAAAACATAGTTACTTATTTTTCTGTTCAATTAAGAAAATGTAGAGTTGAGTTATTATTTAATTTTTAATTTATTTTGCTCTTTAAGAAATGTATCAAGTCAATATATATATATATATATATTTTTTGAAACTTCAGGAAAGTCGGGTGAGCACTTTGTGCGCACTGGGTAAACCCCGCAGCCACTAGCCTCTGCCCTTCGGGTTTACCCAGCCACTAGCCTCTGCCCTTCGGGTGAGCACTTTGTGTGTATTGGGTAAACCCCTCACTGTATAATCACTCGTAAACCACACAGGAGATGTAAACCGCACTAGGTAAACCTAGTGTGACGAGCTAGATTGAAAAAGCATTAGAGGGAATTGATACCGCGACCTTCGCTTTGAAAGTCACCCCTCAAACCAACTCAACCACACCCAAAGGTGCAGTGTATCAAGTCAATATTTAACAAATAACACTAACGAAGTGAGTATCTAATAATGTGGTTGATCATTTTCTTGATTCCATTTCCCTCTCAATAGGAAGGTAAATGAAATGATAGAAAAAGAATGAGAAATCAACGTATATGAATCCATTTCCATTCTTTCCTTGGGTTGAGGAGTTGAATTTAGGAATTGAAAAGATATTATCTATAACTATTTTTGAAACATTTTCAGTTACGAGTTTATATAATATGAAAGTGTGATAATTCAGTGTTTCAACTTATAAAAAGAAATAATGTTATGTTTAGCAAAAAGTATTAATTATAGACATATGAAGGAGTCGATGATACAGATAGAAATAAAATATACTAATAAGATTTATTACTTTATTGTTTAAGCTTTTAGTTATTATAAAATACACATTTAACCATTTTGATAGTTAAGTAAATAATATGCCAAGAGGCTGTTTGAGGTCCATGTTGCTATCTCTTTCTGCGAAGGAAAATATGTGCATTTATTCCTAATTCATTTTACATATTTAGAGCCCTTGGTTACCGTAAAAAAAGGTTGAAAAACATAAAGTGATGAAAATTATCCTTTTTAAAGTGTTTGAGAGTAATTATACTCCTAATAACCATTTATGTATATGGATATAAGTGTTGAATCTCATAATAAATCGTGATTGTGATTTATGTTTGGAAAAATTACATAAACTAGCAATCTTAAGACATTAATTACAACTAATAATAATAATTTGATAAAATTACAACTAATAACAAAACTAGCATTATTTTACCATTTTTTTTGAAAGACGCGTGAAATCTCCCCATATTTTTTGAGATCCCTATTTTTACTCTACTTTACCAATTTTACTTCCCCCAACTTGCTTCTACCAATTTTACTTCCCCCAACTTCCCTCTTTTTCTTTTTTTTTTTTTAAATTCCGCCTTTCACTCCCACGATCTTGATAAAGATAATCTCCACTTTTTAAAGTAAGTTTCTTTTTCAGTTAATGCATGTTATTTTTTTCATTTTATTTCTGTTAAATATTTCTTGACGTCAATTTTTCAATAGTAGTCTGCGAAAGTCGTCTTTTAGGGTTCAATTTTTCGTTTTTGTGTTGAAATTGTACGACTTAATGTATAATTTCTTTTTCAGTTAATGCATGTTATTTTTTTCCATTTAATTTCTATTAAAGTGTTTTTTGTCGCCATTTTTTCAATATTAGTATGTGAAAGTCGTCTTTTTGGGTTCAATTTTTTATTTTTGTGTTGAAATTGTACCACTTAATGTATAATGGCTCAACATGCAAATCGTAGTTGTTCATTTAGAGGAAATCAACCAAAGAATTTAGTTTTCAATGAAGTTCCATCATTTAGTCTTGGTTTAACACAAGATGGAGATTTTAACATGGGTTCTACTAATATTCTGTCTAAGAAAGGTGTTACCATTGAAGAGGTGAAATTGAAGCACCTTAACGATCCGAAAAAGATTGCGCAATAATGAAAAGAAAAGCATTGACAAAATGTTCATCACCAAATTCCATAAAATTTAAAAAATCTGTGGAAAAAAGAAAGTCGGATGAAAAAGGAGAATCCAGTAAAAGTGCAAGTCCCGTTACATCAGATTATGAATCTGAAAAAGAAAAAGTCGAGGAGGTATGGTGCTATTTCAAAGTTTTGTTATTGATATGAATTTTATATGTTACATACAATATATTTTAAATATGTATTTGACAACTAAAATTTGTGTAAAATATTTGTATTTGTGACTGGCAAGAATTTATATATGTATTGTTATATAAGTGTAATATGTATTATGAAAATACATTTGTTGTATTCTATGTTAAGTTGTATTGGTAGTCATTAGATTTTGAATGTGATATGTAATTCTTGTTATTTGATATGTATTTTTTACATACATAAGACCATTCCAGTGAGCATATGTAGTGTTAAAATACATATGACATTTGTGTGAGATACTTGTATTAATTAATGACAAGGTTTTTGTATATATAGTTTTATATAAGTGTATATGTATTCTGAAAATACACTTGTTATATAATTTGTATATGTGTTGTTATATCTTTTCTTGTTAATTAAATTTGTACAATTCATGTATTCAGAAAATACATATGTGTATGTTGAAATATAAGCGTAATATGTCTTCTGAAAATGCATACTGTTTAGATATGTGTTTTTATGTTTACAGCTATGAATTGTATTTGATGTTAAGTTGTATTTGGTAGTCATTGAATCTTGAATGTGATATGTAGTTATTCTTTGTTGAAATATATTTTGTACGTACATAGTTTTTTTTGTTATTCATCAGGTTTAGACAAATTTTGAATTTAGGTGTTTTGATAACTTAGATATTGACTAGTGATGTATTCACAAAATACATATGATAGATTTATGTATAGAATGTATAAATTCACTTCAAGATGTATTTTTTAAATACATATAAGACTATCTGTACAAAATAAATTTAAGATGTATTTCATAAATATATATAAGACACTGTTTTTACATATTATTGTATTTTTTATTGCATAGGTCATGCGTGATCAAATATACATGGCACGAATATTGTCCAAATTTGCTCCTCATATAGGATGTCATACGGTCAACGACATTGAAGACCGTATTAAGTCAATGTTAACGAAGAATCAGTACAAGATATTTTGTACTAAAAGTATATTTGGTTTCTTCATGGAGAAGAAAGATTGTGTCGTCCAAGCTCAACTAGGGAGATGCATTATGTCACTTGAAACGAAGGAAAATTCTACAAGTTGCATAGTCATTTGTGCAAAGAGCACAATTCTTCATTTCACTTCTATAGAGTTTGCTTTGGCGACTGGTTTGAACTGTGTTACAAACAAGGATGATTTTGTGTTTGACAAGGAGCGTCCTAACATAATTATTGATCAATATTTTGATGGTGAGAGTTTTATACAGAAAAAAGAGTTATTTGCGGCTGTTTCTGATAAAATTTGGGGGAATGATAACGATGAAGATGTGCTAAAGTTTGCCAATTTGTAGTTTATTCACGCATTCTTACTATCCTCAGTTGATACCGTAGCTATTCCACGCCTACATTTTGATTTGGTTGAGAGTGGTAGCTACAGTGACTATCTCTGGAAATCGGTTGCCTTTGAAGAATTAGCTAAAAGCTTGCATAAAAAGCTGAAGCCGAAAGAAAAGTTTTATATGCTTCTTGGAATGCCACTGGCCATTCAAATTTGGTTGTACGAGTGTTGTTCAAATGTGCCGCATACTGTTGCTTCTAAGGTGGACTCTCAAATTCCACGTCTTTTGAATTGGAAGATAAATTCTCCTCATCCAAGATATGAAACTCTTATGGAAAGCATATTTGATGATACAGATGACAAGGTTAGTTTTACTTTTTATTCTTTTTATGTGATGTTGATTATTTTTCAAATATATTTTCTCATCTGGTATATGTATATATACAAAATATCATTTGTCATTGTTTATTCATTATTGGGTATTGATCACGGTTAACTATTTTATAATGTCACTAATTTTAGCATCTAAATTATTTTTTTCTTTATATAATTTAAAATGTAGGTTCTTTTTAAGAATATCGAGCCAACAAGAAAAGAGATTTCAGCGTTTCAAATACCAAAGAAGCTTGTTCCTGGAGCTGCAAGTCATAATGAAGATGACATTGATTCGGATGATGACTTTTAGGATCCTCCACAAAGACAAAAACAATTAACCATAAAAAAAAAATCGTGTCGATTCCTCAGTTTCACCAGCAAAGAAAAAATTGAAGCCACATCCTAAAGGTGTAGATGAGCAGACACCCAAAAGGACCCCTTCACCCCGTGCTGCAAAGATACCTTCTGTGAGGACTCTAATTCACAAGCCAATTCAAACAAAAACTACGATACGTGCAAATAGAAAAGACATAAAAAGGCCTGATAGTAAAAAAACTATTCTGGTTCAGTCACCTACTCCGTCTTCCTTCAATTTCGAAAATAAAGACATCGTTGTCTCAAAGAAAGTGTTTGATAAGTTTCATGATAAGGTAATTTCTGTTTAATCTTTTATATAATTTATTTTTGCATTTCTAATTATTTCTTTGAATTCAAGTTTGGAAAGAGTTTAATGATATGTGTGGCCTACTATCGTCGAGGTATGATCAGATCACGAATGCAATTAATGAAATCAAGGTACATCAATTCTGATGTAAACAATTTTTGTAAAATATACACTTGCTATGTTAAATACATATTAAACAAATATGTATATTGTGGTTGAATAAAAATACAACATTTATACATACACAACATATGAATTTTTTTATGCCTGAAAATACATATACAGATTGTTGAATCTACTTTTTAAGATAAAATATATTTTTTGAAAATGACAATAAGTAAAATAATAAATACATAGTCATATGTGACATTAATTATATTAAATACAAATTCATCATGCAAATTTTGTATTTTTTATAATTTCATATGTTGGATTCATTCTTTTTGTTATATATTTACTATGTATTTTTCAGTTTGTGATATGTATAATCATATATAAATATGTAGAGCTAAAATAAATAGTTAGTTTACTATTTATTTTTTACTTGTATTTTCATATTGTAAACGCGAAGAACCAAGCAAGAATCTAACCAGCCACCAACAGATGAAAATGTTAACAATACATCATCCCATCAAGCGACTTCAAAGTTTGATCACGAATTTAATAAGAATATTGAAGGCACAGTGGCAATTAAATTGCGTACATTTATATGCAAAGTTTTTTTTTATATACTTTTCTAATTTATCATTACATAAAACAACATTAAAACAGGTGACCAAAGAGATGGCAGACAATCAAAGCAACAGTATGAATGATGTGTATAATGGCATTGATGAGTATAATGAGAATAATGACGATGTTCTGGTAGATCTTTTTTTTTGATTAGGTATACTTTTATTAATGAATTTTGATTGTTTTAATTTTTTATTGTTTCTTTTTTGAAAGGAAAAAACTGATATAGAAGTGCATGAAGCAAGAGATTTATGTGTCTCTTCGGTATGCTGAATATATCTAGGTTAGTTGATCAATAATTGAAAAATATTATTTTATTTAATTTGTATGAACATGTTGTGTAGAACACAAAACTGGTTGATGGAAGTATTGCTGAAGCACAAGTATCAGAATCTCAATTCACATTTTCAGATGACGTCCTTAGAAGCATCGATCTTGACTTCATAAATAAAGCCACTGCTGAAGTCGATGCTGACTGCAAGGTATTTTCAATACATGCATTGTTTTATTTTATTTATTTATTTAAAAATCCAACCTTACTAGATCTTTATACAATTTATACAAAACAAAGAAGCTGTTGTCGAGATGAATTTAACTAAATCATGAGTCAGAGATTAATGATGTGGATAAATCAAAGTTAGATCAGCAGCATAAAACTCCAGTCCACATTCATGACGGAGTAAATGATGAAAGCAATGCTGATCAAAATTTGCCTGACTCTCAGATCACTCTTCCTGATGAGCTTCTTCCTAGTCTTAATGCGTATGTCAATCTTGAACGAAGTATAATTGTACATCTATCGATAAATGAAGCACAACAAACGCCAATACATGTTTCAAGGATTAGGCGACCATCTAGATACAAAGTCACCATTCACAATGAATTTTGGTTCAGCAGATGGTTTGTACTCTTAACATAATTTTTTTTGTTAGCATATTTGTTTACTTTATATATTGAAATTGTTTTTTTTAATGGATAATGAAGTATTCTTTGTATTTTGATGTTCAGTTTTTTTTTTTTGGATTAGCTGTATTTGTTTTTAATGAGATATGGTTATATTTTGATGACAATTTTTTATGTTGAAGTTTGATAGCTTATATATGTAACAATGAAGTAGTAACAAATACATTTGTTAATATGTATTTCATAAATACATATGGAACAGTAATTGAACTTTTGTTTCGGCACAGAAGTGCAACAGAGAACATTCGATCAGAAACATCCCTTCATATCTCATCCAGTTAATGAATGATATAGAAGACACCAAGATCACCAACAAGTTAATGACGTGGCTTTCATTGGATCTTCTTAAATATCATTTGAAGAGGTATATAGGTTACAACTTATTTGTACTATATTTTGTAATTTAAGATTATATAAATGATCTACTAATATGTATAATGAATAAACAGAAACACCAAAGAAGAACATTATTTGAAGGGCAAGGCAAAAATACCACTTATCAGTTTTAAAATTTTATCTGTTGAAGACAAGAATTGGTTCTACGTTATGGGTACTCCTAGCCAGACATGGTCAGATGAGGTAAGGGATGCATTATTATGTTGATTAGTTGTATATTGAAATAAATATTAGTCCTGTGTTACATATGAATATTTGTAACTGCTTATATTTTTATAGTTGGAAATGTATATCTGTATATACATATGCAGTATGTTACATGTTCACTGATAAGTACATCATATTTACATAAGTAGTGTTGGATTATTTGAGTCTTAATTTGTTTATTTACTATTAACTATGAAATTCATTTATAATGCAACAAATTGATGTATGCTTTTACTATCTGCGAAAGAAGTCCAAGTATGATTCCAATAGCTCATATACGTTCAGCACTGTAGACTGCAATTTCATAAACATTGTTAGAAGGGTTTTTGATGTGTATAAAGTGGATGATGTATCTCTTACTGATGGTGGAAAGGAATACCATCTGCATGAGTACATAAGCAGATTCTGCATGCATGCTACAGTGTCATGGCATACGATTGATTATATCTTCATTTCTGTTCACGTAAAGACCAAATATCATTGGGTTCTTGCAGTTATATCTTTCAATCATAGGTGCATATATGTATATGATTCTTTGTCATCTGCTGGTCATGATGCTGTGGTGCTTAGCGAAATTGAAAAATTAGCGAAGGTTATATCTGTATGTCTCATTGCATATAAATTCTACGAGAATAAGGGTATTGACATTGACAATCATCCTAATTACAAATTGAATGAGAAGATGGATCCGTTTGGTGTTTCAGTTGTTCAGAATGTGCCTCAACAATCAAGTGGCAGCTTGTAAGTAACGAGTATACATATTACTTGTATATATACATATGCATTAAACTTGTAACAACTAATTACTTATTAATGTATGTATTTGCAGGGACTGTGGCTTATATATGGTTACGTATGTCGAGTGCCTTACTTTTGGTGAAGGTGTTCCATCTGTTGATTTTGACCCAGATCTTATTCACATAAGATACGCTTCACTGTTGTGGGATTATGCTACTAGGAAGGCAGAAGCGGCGGCACAAAGTGATGATGAAGCATCAATGAGTCCTCTTCGGAAAATTGAATTAACAAAAGGCACAAAAGTGCATGACATTTGATTTGTATTTTATTTTGTTGAAGTTAACAACAGTTAAATTTAGGTGGATAAATATTATTTTTTGAAATATTTCATGGGATTCATATTTTACTTTGATGGTCAAAGATGGTATTTTAATGTTCCTTAACTGTTATGTTAAGTTTTTGATGTTTAATTGTTTAATCGTTTAATCGTTTAATCTTTTATTTTTCATGGTTAGTATATGTCTTTATAAACTTTTTTCTGTAGCTTTTCATTTGTATTTTTTAATAATGTATGTGTTTATTTGTAATAACACATAAGTTTTTTCCAGTGAACATATTTATTTTAAATATACATATGCTTATTCCAGTGAACAATTGTACTTTTAACATTCATATGTATTTTTAGTTAACAAATCATTTTTTAAATATTATGCATATATACATATATAATAAATAATATGTATTTTAAGATACAGGAAAGTGTATATATGTATTTATCACATACTTATATATGTATTTATACTTCACGCATATGTATATATGTATTTTACACAGTTATCGATTTGTATATTTGTATATATGTATTTTACACACTAATGCAAATGTATATATATCTATATATATTTATGCATAGTATATTATCATATATACATTTATACATATGCTTTAATTTATATGTATATGTATTTATATATTCGTAAAAACCACAATATAAATACATACATTACATTTATATATATGCATTATGCATATATACATACATATGTATATTCTTATCTTGAAAACAAAATCATGTAATACTAACAAATACTTTGTATTTACCATTATACATATGTACAAAAATGCAAATATAAATATATATTTTTTGTATTTATGTCGATATATATGCAATTCTATAAATTATAATATATACAAATTACATATTACTATGTGTAGCTATAAAAAATGTATAAATCAAAGATGTTATATGAAATAATTTTACAATATATTATTATTTAATTCAACTTAAAAAAATTAAAATTTTCCAACATATTAATAACAACAACTTCAATAACATCAAACATTTTTTTCAAATAAAAATTCTTGTATATTTTCATCAAATAAAAAAGTTCTGCTAGTGTTTATTATCTAAATACATCAACCAACTTATCATTTGTTGTATTTCCTACATGAACGCCTATAATGCCCTTTACATCCACACGAACCACAATAATTTTTATTTTTCTTTTCAAACATATCTCTTCCGGACTTTTCACGATCCTTCTTAGAGGTCTTCCAGGGGGTCGCTTGTATTTTGGTGGCAGAACTACCTCTTTCAAAATTTTCTTAGGAATTATCCAGTCATCTTTGTGTGGTAAAGGATAAACTGGAAGATTATATGTTCGCAAGACTATTTTTGGCTTGTAAAGATTAGAGCAATATGGTCCCTTCTTAAAATTCTTGCTATCAAGAACTGCACAAGCATGAACACATGGTATCTCATTCAGCTAAAATGCATTGCAAGAACATGTTTTTCCTTAAGACAAATAATAAAATGTTTCTCCTTGTCGTGGACTGTATAAATATACTCTGATGAAGGTATTACCTGAAATTAATAAACAAAATTAATTATAAAATAAATAACATTTGCAAGGTTATGTCAAAAATAGTTTTGCAAATGTATTTAACCATCTCAGCATATGTATTTTTCTGCAAGGTTATGTCAGAAACAGTTTTGCAAATATATTTAACCATCTCAGCATATGTATTTTCCTGCCATGCATATGTATTTTTATAACAGAAAATAATTTCTAATGTGTATATAATCATATATATAAAGCATAATAAATAAATTTCATCATACCTTCATACGCGTACACTCCGCTTTATTTTGTTGAAGAATTTGTTGAAATTTACCAATAAGATCCGTAAAAGAATACAGTGCCTGTTGTCTGTTTTCACAGTTTCATCTACCAAACATCAATCTAACTTCCTCTATAAAATCATATATTGGTAGTTCTCTAGCTGATAACAGTGCAGCATCAATTGACTCGGCAATGTTTGATGTCAAAGTCCATCCCCTATGAATTGATGCATATGACCTAGCCCACTTATCATATCCCGCTAATTTCAAGTAATTCTTCACTCTAACATCAAATGTCTCCCCCTTCTCCATTAAATTGTGAAATTCAGTCTTTGAATATGATTTTGTCATTGTATAGAACACATCGGATAATGAATCATGTGATTTTCTAAAGTTTTTTTTTCACATTTCTCCATAAATACCACATACATGCATAATGTGGTACGTCATTACAGCTTTTATGATGCTTGCATTACGATCAGAAACTACACACATATTTCTTCTTTCGCCATATGATTCCTTCAGATTTTCAAAGAACCAAGTTCAAGAAGAATCATTTTCGGAATCAAGAACACCATAGGCCAAAGAAAATATATGCCCTGCAGGTTCAAAAAATACATATACGCATACATAATTTTTTACACATCAAATAATGCATATTGATAATATTATTTCTAAATACAGCTGGAAAGCTACTAAACTTTCAGATAACAACTAAAACTAATTCATATGTATATTTTAAATACATTTTTCTGACAACACTAATAAATACATCTCATTACATAAATAATATATATGAGTATTTTATAAAAACATATATTTGGGAACATATTTGAAGTCAAATACATTTATAATTAAATATCTTACCAGCTCCATCCATGATACATCCTGCTACGAAAGTTTCAGTAACCAGTCCTCGTAGATAACTTACATCAACAACTATGAATGATCTGCAATGCTCGAACACTTGAATGAAAGCAGTTAGTGCTATAAATATATATAAAAACTCACTGTCTTCATTCTTTTTCATTCTTATATGAGAACCGGGATAACTAGTGTTTAACACATGCATGTATACAGGTAGTTTCCCGTATGATGCCGCTGATTTTCCTCTTAATTCTTCAAGTGCTTATTCCTTGGCTCGCCAACACATAATATATGTTAAATCCATACCCATGTCTTCCTTCATGTCACTTTTGATTTCAGATGGACTGTATTTTCGTTTGTGGTATTTAAACTTTTGTTTGACTACATCACCAATGAACTTACTAGTAGCATGCAATTTAGGATAAATTTATCCTTGATCGGACAAGTATGCTCTGATAAAAATTCTCTCACCTCAAACATTCCAGATTCACCGATACCAGATGCACGAAATAAAAAAGCACAATTATCAGATCAGCACAACAATGTATAACTACAAACAAAAAAATACATATACTCAAATACAATCAACCAACTGGAAACAATAAATAACAAAATGCATAATACACTTACCACGTTTTACTTGATCTTACAGTTAGTGTTTGAAACTTCTCCCGAATTGCATAGTCCTTTATAACAGATTTTAGTACTCTTTTTGAGACATAAAGTTGTTCAACCTCAATATGTTTGTGATGTGGGTCGGAGATAATAACTCTCGTTTTATCCATTTCAAATACATCCAAACATTCTTCTGAAGGAGTTACTATTAAAGCTCTTTTAGTACTTGTATTTACCATGTTATTCGTATTGACATCCATTCTAACACTTTCCGAATTATACAATGATGAAATTACTAATACACTAAAATTATCCCTGTCAGAAACACTTATATACAAAGGAAAATTACTCAAATCCTTCAACTCCTTTTTCTGCATAATGTAGACCTTCAAACCCATATCATTACGTATACGTATTTTCACTGCATTATCTGTTAATTGACATTCGTTTTGAATGCATTTGCACGTCAAATCAACATCAATATGAGAAGCAACTACCGTGTATAGCTGTTCATATGTAGCGTTTACGCTCAACAAGATCGCATCACTAACGTACTCTTCATATTATTGCTCATAATTCTATCTACCTGAGTGTTTAACAAGAACTGCAATGCTTCCCATCTTCAATCTGTACAAAACTACAAAACAGTAAAAATCAATATAAATATCTTATACGTAGGATACATAACAACACATTCGTTAATACAAAACTTTCAAGTGAATTTTGATAAAATTGATATACTAATCATTAATTTCAATCTCGCGAACAATTACACATTTTTGGTACAATTTCTTTTAAAAAAATTCACTATAATTATAATGAAATCACAAATAGTATAAACTTTGCTGATCCATACCCTTTATTGCACAGTTAAAATATAGTTCACAATGCTAGTCGATCAGAAAAAAAAACGTTTAATAAAAAAATTTTGAATTTGAATTTGTATTTTTGGATTAGATTTTGATTTTCTGATTATGGAAAATGTTTTTTGAATTTGAATTACTTGTTGTAATTTAAGGTTTAATGAAAAATAAAAAAGAGTTTTAAATGGTAAGGGAATCTACCAATTAATTATTCCATAAATCAGGGAACCGTTTTTCAAAAATAAAAAACTCAAACTAATTAGCGTTATTTTAGGAACAAAATATTGAGTTGTATATGTATTTAACTAGCAACAGTTTACTAAAATACAAAATACATATTGCTATTTTTTGTAATTTTAAAACTGTTGCTAGAAAAGTTATAATTAAGGCTCTATAATTGCTAGTTTTGAAATTTTCCCTTAAAAGAATGACAACTCACTCAATAATAGAAAACCCATCGTTCATGTGCTAGCTACCTTGTCTCGGGCTATTGAATATCTGTGGGCAACGAAATTTTGTTAAATTTAAATCCGTACAAAAGTTGAATTATATTAAATTCAAAATATATTAGTCCCAAATAAAAATTGCGAATTAATATAATTAAATTAATTATTTAAGTCCAAATATGTATGGATTTAATTAAGGAGAAAGGACAAAAATGACACCTAAAACTAAAATAGCACCCACAATTAAATACCCACTAAATAGCCACTCTCGTGTATCATTTCATCTTCTTCTCTCCGTTTTTCTCCATTCCAACAGGAATTAAAATATAGAAGCTACCTACTGAAAAAAAAAAAAAAAAAAGGAAAATCGAAAAACTCTTCATCACCATCGTCTTTAATTCAATCTCCTCCATCAGCTCATGGTGTAGATCTAAACATGACCTGAAACAAGACGCGCATTCACTTCGTTTCAACTGAGCACAAAATCGATAAGGTCCATATGAATTTTGATTGATTTCATCTCGAGTATCAAATCAAATCAAGTAAAAACTTCTGAAACTCCTCGGCTTACAAATCTATCCTCCTGAAACCAAGATAACTGTTAAATCTCTCCCATTTTACTGAAGCAACTCGATTTTAGATGTTAATTTCACCTTCGATTTACTTTCTTAATAGGTTGAGCTCAATGAAGAGCTGATACCAATGTCTAAAAAATGAGGAAGTTTTGCATCTTATCAACTATACTCATTTTTATTGTTTATTGTTTATCTTTCTTCTTCTCCGTTCAGATTTTGTCGGAGCTCCAATAAGTATAGTTTTGTATTTTTGAACTGTAGAGGGAAAAAATTAAGGGATGTTTGGACAGTGAGGGTATAGGGTTTAATAAATTTTGTATGCGCTTCCACAAATTTTATAAAATTTTAGGTGAAGTTAACAAATTCACGAATAATGAATTACTGTACATGTTTGCACAAATTTTCTCTGTAAAGGGTGTATTTATATGGTATATATACTGTACCAACGTGGTGTAAAAGTGTATCAATCTAGTATAAAAGTGTATCAATGCGGTATTAAAGTGTATCAATGTAGTATAAAAGTGTATCAATGTAGTATAAAAGTGTATTAATGTAGTATAAAAGTGTATTAATGTGATATAAAAGAGTATTAATTGGGTATAAAGACTGCATATGCTTGCATAAAATTTCCTTTTCTCTTTTTTTAAAAGTTGTATCAACATAGTATAAAAGTGTATCAATTTGGTATAAAAGTGTATCAATTGAGTATAGAGACTGCATGTATCCAATTGGGCCAAATGACTAAAAAGGGGAATTAAAAATAGTCGATGACTACAGTTGTCTACCTTTTTAAATTGTGACCATTTTTTTTAAAATGGCCAACCCATGTCCTTTTTCCTTTAATTAAAGTCCAATATTTATTGGGTTGGTCCACAAATTTGGGCTACAAATAATGAGCCCACTTTACTAAGCCCAAGATATTGTCATATTCTAGAGGCCCAAATAAGCACCACATGTGAAATGACGTGGCATGCCAAGTCAAGGGAGTAGTCAATAGGACCATGCCACATGTCAAAATGATGCAGCAAGCCCAATAAAATCAAAGCCCATAAAAGGCGCCACGTCACTTGAATTTGATTGGTAAAAGAAAGTCCATCTTAATCCTAACTATTTCCTTTCCACAACTATAAATAGGGGTCTCATAATTCAGAAAAGGGACCCCCTAGAACTCTAACAAGAAGCAAGAGAAAGCTTGTGGATCAAACGCCGTAATTTCTCTAAAAAACTCAAGCATTTAAATCAAGTTCATCAAGATTCAAGATCAAAACCGCAATATTTAAGAACAAGCTCAAAAGCTCTTGAATTCAAGTACAAGTCAAGATCAAGTCCCTCAAATCAACAAATCAAGTTCAAATTCAAGATCAAGCTCTAAACCCTTGAATTTATATTTGAAAAGGTGAATCAGAGGATTCATAGAGATTGTAACACTCGTATTGAAATCAATAAATTGATTGTTGCAATATATATTTTCTTATCTCGGATTATTATTTTTGACCTCAAAAATTTGTTAATTTATTTTCCAACAAATTTGCCACGCCCAGTGGGACAATCTCTACCTCTCACCTCAACTTTTCTAACTAAAAAGTTCAACAACACTGAAATAACTTTCAAGAAGGTCAACTCTCAATCAACTGCTTCCAAGACTGTTGACTCAGAGTTCTTTGCTGAAAGAGAGAGCATCCTTGATGTTACTTTCAAAAGATGAGGAGCTATCACAAGGAGCAAGGCAGGCTTGCTAGGACAACAAACACATCCAGTGTCGTCCGAACCCACTCTAATTTCTGGATCTTCAACCCCAAAAGAAAATAAGTCCAATGCAAGTACTTCGGAAAAAGGAAAAAGTGTGGTGGAATCGCTTAAGAAAACTCTAGCTCTACTTGAGCATTCCGGTTCTAAATACTCTGGCACAAAGAGCGATGGTCGTTCAAGCAACTCATCATCTCTGACTACACCGCATAAGTTGAGCACTTCAAAGATCAACTGTGCAATAATTCGTGCTACTCTCCAACATATCCAGTGTATGCAAGTGATGGTGACTGATGCCTCGTCTATAGAGGAGCAGTTTGCGAATCTGGCAAAGGCAATTGAGGGCCTGACCAAATATGTTCAGAATCAAGATGCCCTAATCGATAAGATAGTGGATAGGGTGGAAGATCTGATAGATGGAGAGTCTAGCCATGCACCTAAAAAATTTCTTGAGGTTCATGAGACAAAAAATCTCGTGAAACAAACACCACCGACTAGAGAGGTGAAAGTTTTTTCTGAGGAAATGATCTCGATTGTGCAATTGAGGAAATTCATTGAAGGGACCCTCAAAGACAAGTATGATGTTGTCACCAAATCTTTCCTTGCGTATGCCAAGCCATATACTGCAAGGATAGATAGCCTCAAAATGCCTGCCGGCTATTAACCCCCCAAATTTCAACAATTTGAGGGCAATGGGAACCCAAAACAACATGTCACACACTTTGTTGAGACATGTATAATACTGGAACTTACGGTGACTATCTTGTCAAATAGTTTGTTCGTTCCCTAAAGGTAAATGCCTTTGATTGGTATACGGATCTTGAGCCTAACTCCATTGATATTTGGGAGCAATTGGAATATGAGTTCCTGGATTATAGCACATGACGCACAGTGAACATGGTAGAGCTCACAAATACTTGAAAAAGAAAGGATGAACCAGTCATTAACTTTATCAATCGATGGAGAAGTACTAGCCTAAACTGCAAAGATAGGCTCAGCGAAGCTTTTGCGATAGAGATGTGCGTCCATGGAATGCACTGGGAGCTTCTCTATATCTTGCAAGACATTAAGCCTGAATTCTTTGAAGAGCTAGTTACCCGTGCTCACGATATGGAGTTGAGCATGTCTTCTGATGGAAAGGGATTAGCGCCTATCCATAAACCTCGAAGGGGAAAGGATAAACAGGAATCCAAAATATGGGGAAAGTTTGTCCCCAAAAATGAAAATAAGGAGTCCATGAATGTTGATGTGTCTCCTGTGAAGGTCACCACAAAGGTGATCAAGAAGCAAAGTGTGAAGGCGACTTCTGGAGCACATCCAAATCAGAAAACTTTAAAGGAGATGCAAGAAAAGAAATGTCCCTTCTTTGATTCTGATGCTGCTGAGATTTTAGATGAACTCTTTGAGCATAAGCTCATTGAAATCCCAGAGATGAAGCATCCCAATGAAGCTGGAAGGACCAATGACCCTAATTATTGCAACTATCATAGGCTCGTAAGTTACCCTCTGGGAAAGTGCTTTGTTTTTAAAGATAGAGTCATGCAACTGGCAAAAGAGAAGAAGATCTTCTTCGATGATGAGATAACCAGTTCTCATCAAATCTCTATCACTTTTGGCTCCTCGACCTAATCTAAACATTTATTGAAGAGCATAATGAGAAAATATTAGATCTTGATAGGTCTTTAGTTGACGAAGGCGATGATGAAGGTTGGACTCTGGTGACCAGGCGCAGACGCAGGAGGATAGGTCTGCAAAAGGAGTCGTCCAGGTAGCCAACCAGAAGGAAGATGGTACAGAAATCAATAAAATAAAGGCTGGTCGAACTTTCAAAAAATACAAGTGTAATAGAAATTCACCACCAAAAACCTCAGCATCTGGTGACTTTAGAGGAATTCTTACCGAGTTGGTTCCGATAAATACTGCCCAAGTTAACCTTGAGGCATTTTATTTTAATACTGCCAAAGAGGGGGCAAAGGGTGAAAATATACCTATAGAATTTCCTTCATCCTCTGAAACGATTGCTGAACCTCTTGGCCAAGAGACACATGTGAGGCCCTGCATAACCGTCTCTTATATATGGTGGATCAAATTCTAGGAAAGAAGATAAATAGAATTTTGATAGATGAGGGATTCGGAGTCAACATCCTACCTATCCACAAGATGATAGAACTTGGCATCACTACTGATGAACTGTACGAGAGCCGTATAATGATCCAAGGCTTCAACCAAAGGGGCCAGAGGGCTATGGGATCTATCAAGTTGGGGATTTATACAAATGATTTCCAATTAAATGCATTGATCCATGTGATCGATGTCAAAACTTTATACAATATATTGCTTGGTAGGCTTTGGGTGCACAAGAACAAAATTATCTCGTCTTTTTACTATCAATGCTTGAAGTACCTCGAAGGTAGAGTGGAAAAAAAGATATTAGCTAGTGATAATCCATTCACTGAAGCTGAATCACACTTTGCCGATGCAAAATTCTACTTGAAGAACTATGTCCTGAATGAGAAAAGGGTTGATAATGTCACTAAGACCAAGGGTGATGATTTTGCAGCCAAGAAGTTTGTTGTGACTGTTGAAAAAGTATCCACCAAGAAGTCTCTCTCTACTTCAAATAAAAAAAGTGTCACTCCCATGAAAAAGAAAGCAACTGTTGTTCTTTGCTACGTACCAAAGGTAAAGAAAGAGAAAGATAACTCATCTGATGCCCAAGATAATGCGCTAAAGGGGATAACTTTACCTATTAGGAAGATTGACGTGATAAATCCATCCTCAAGGCTACTTGGAGAAGTTGTGGCTCAAAATCCGCCATAAGATATGATACTCCATACAAAGCGCACAATAGAGGGCTTCGATCCAAATGCATACAAGTTATTTGTAAGTGCTGGATATAATTCTAATGAACCATCAAGGTTGGGTAAACTTCCGTCAGAAGGTACAACAAGGTAGGCACCTGAAGTCCTAGGATACACACAGCCATCTCCAATTCACATCTCCATAAGAAGGACGGTTAGTAACTACATCACTGTAGAAAAGGAGTCTACTGCCTCCAACAAAAGGCCTTCTGTCTTTGATCGACTTAGAGAATAAATCGCAAGAACTTCTGTGTTCGAGAGGTTGGGTCCTAAATTAAAAATTAATGCAAAAAAAATTTTTAAAAAAAATTAAAATACTCCTCCCCAACCCCCAACATCTATCTCCTCACCCCCACCCCCAAACAATCATCTTCTTCATCACTCTCACCCCTAAATCATCATCTTCTTCATCACCCCCCATCCCGAAACTCTAACCCCAACCCCAAACCATCTTCTTCTTCATCACCCCACCCCAACCAACACAGTTTCTTTATCACCCCACCTTCAAATTCCAACCCCATCCCCAAATAACACAATTCATCATCCACCTTCATCGAATCAATGTCAATTTCACAATGAACAAAATTAAATTGTATTTGATGTTTAAACGGGCAAAACCAAATTTTATAAAAAAAAATATATATAAAATTTTGTAGCAAGGATGTTTTTCGGTGAATTCTCGTCGGAAAAGTCGAATTCATCGTCGACTTTCTCCTCGCCGTCTGTTAATTATTAATCCATCAAAAAATGTAGTTTGCTACCATATTAGTTTTTTTTAATTATATCTGAAAAATAAATAGAAAAATACGGAAAAATGTGTTGGTCATTACCATTTAAAATACAGAGGCCAACAGTCGAGTGACCATTTTTGAAACAATAATGGCCATTATAGCTGAGAATTTTTTTATTTTATTTTTAAGAAAAGACGATATGTTACGGATGCAGAACAATATTAGAAGAAATTAATTGTTATGGTAAATTTGTTGGTGGGATAAAGTTTATGGTGGTGAATATGGTGTAATGGAGACAATGGAGGTTTTAGACATTGAAGAAGAAGAAGAAGAAAAAAAAATTAAAAAGAAAAAATTGTGAAAATAATAAATTTATTATTTTTTCGAATTATGCTGACATGGTGTTGACGTGGCAGTGCGTGTAAAACACCACACAAGTGGTGTAATGCCTGACAGGGTGTAAAAAGTATCACTCTTTTATAGTTAAGGTGTGTAACATGTCACTTATATAGTTTAGGTGTGGATTCGACTTTTCGACTATAGTTTGGGGTGGAAACGATTCCTTTTCCTTATTTTTTCGGATTATGCTGACGTGGTGTTGATGTGGCAGCGCGTGTAAAACACCACACCATATGCAAGTGGTGTAATTTCTGACAGGGTGTAAAAAGTATCACCTTTTTATAGTTAAGGTGTGTAATAGGTCACTTATATAGTTTAGGTGTGAATTCGATTTTTCGACTATAGTTTAGGATGAAAAAAATGTCATTTTCCTTTTCTCCAATCAAAATGGAGTATCATCATAACTATTGGACAAAGCAACCAGTGGATATAATTTTCATTGTTGAGTTTTGAAATATGTGTTAACAAAAAAGAGGTTTAATTCTCTAATAATAGTTGCACGTAAATTATTCAATGAGAATTATGTGCTATCTTTTTGCATGAATTAAAGTGGGTATATTTTGCCTATAAGTGTAACATAAGTTACAACTTTATTTTCATTTTTAGGAAGTCAAACAAATGCCCCGTGGCTTTTCCTTGTTACGCAAATATCGTTGCAAAAATGGATACTTCAATTCTAGTTTTCGAAAGATTAAATATCTTGATAAGTTTTGAAGTAGGGGGCACTTTGTGGACAACGAAATTTTGTTAAATTTAAATCCGTATGAAATTCGATTTATATTAAATTTAAAATATATTAGTCCCAAATAAATATTACGGATTAATAATAGAGCAAAATTCAGAAATAACATATTTATCCCATTAATTAAGAGTTTCATAGCAACAGTTTCATAATTACATAATATAGCAAGTTGTATTTTGTATTTTTGCAAACTGTTGTTATAAAATACAAATACATATGATTTTTACTGCCCTTTATGATCGATATGTATTTTGTATTTTTGCAAACTATTGCTACAAAAATACAAATACATATGTTACAAAATGTAATTTGATAAAAGTGTTGTTATTTTTTGTAATTTAATACTTAAATATGCTACTTTAGAAGCAAAAAGAAATAAGTTTCAATCGATTCAATTGTTATAATTTTTGCCATAAAGTCATATATTTCATCATGTAAATAAAAGAGAGTTGGGTGACACAAAATATGCGGAGTGAAATACATGTATAAATATTTTTTCGTTTGAATGGTACTCTACTTTAAAATTCTATATTTAAAATATTTTAAGTTTTTTTTATGATGAGTGTAGAAAATATTTCATTTAGTTTTATTGTATTTTAAAAGTCAAAAAGTTTATTTCTTATAACTTTTTAATATAAAATAAAGGAAAAAGAGGGCAAATCTATTTAAATAGTTTAGATATAAAATTTAAAAATTAATATATTTTAAATATTTAATCCTTCACTTATTTATAAATGATCAAAAAAAAATCATAATTTTTTTTTCATGTATATTCTATGTTACGGTTAAGGAAAATATATTTATACAAGGATGTTATCCTCACCAAATCATTGACTTAATGTCTAGCTTTTCAATTGATAGACAATTCCTTTTTTTCCCAGATCAATGAAGGAGGGAGGCGTAAGTTAATTATTTTGAAGAATCTGAAGTGAACCCACTATTTTGTGGTGAGGGGCAAAAAATGAAATGACTTTGGAGAAATTTTTTTTGAGATTTTCAATGCTTCTTTACGCTTAATGGGATGCTTCAATCCGAAATACTTTACTCTTTATTCTAAGATGCATTTTAATTTACTCTCGATTAAAACCGTTGATGATATATGTACACGATTCTTTGGAGAGTTTAATTCGAGTGGCTTTAATTTGTAGCTATTAACTAATACTTTCTCTGTCCAATAATATTTGCCTACTATACTAATGTATACTTATTTAATTTAAAATATTAATGAATAATTTAAATCTTTTCTACTTATGTTACTCTTGTTATTTATGGTTTATTGTTCTTAATATAAGCAAAGTCAGTGGCAAATATCATTGGACCATGACAGTACTACTTAAATTTGCCGTGAATAATTTGGGGAAAGGTTTTTTCCATCTTCGAGAAAGAGCCACCGATCAGAAATCAATTAATCGTCGGCTGCGTTGCCAAAAACTCGTTACCTTTATTTAAACTTTACTTAAACATATATTCAATTAGTATGACGTCTTACCTTTATTCCATTTTTTAATTATAATCATTATCTTTATATTTGGAGAAAAGATTAATCAATAAATAATTAAATTGAAAAAGATTAGAATGCGTTGGCATCATGACAAGGGGTTGGGTCCCCAATGTTTTGTTCCTATTTCCAAAAAGTTTTGAATATCTTTTTCTATTATAATATAAAAAAAAAAAAGATTGATGCATTAAATTTTTATTATATAAATATCTGAAAAAAAATTTTATCATAAAAATTTACTATGCATAATTTCAAGAAGCTATTTTTAAGATTTAAAATCCGTGATTCCTAATCATATTACTTCAAGGAGTAACGATAATTTTATCAATTGGAGTGCTTCAAGATTTTTTTTGGTTATAATATAATAATAAGAAAATAAAATACAGTTCTGACACGTTTTGTTGGTACGCCTGGCGTAGAAATAACGTGATTTTTATTTTCAATTGATCCACTACTATATTTTCTGCTTTATTTATTAGGAACATCCCCCCAAAAAGCGAAGGAATATATATATATATATATTATTATATGTAATACTAAAAAATGAAACAAAGAAAGTACTTCCTCCTCAGTTTAAAAAATAATAATGTATTTTGACTTGATATAAAGTTTAAGAAAATAGAAAAGATTTTTGAATTTTATGACCTTAAATTAAAATTGTGTCAAATATACTAAAATATTCTTTAATCTTGTGATCATAAACATGCCACGTGAAAAGTTAAAATTAAAATATTATAAAAAAATCATTCTTTTTTATATGAACTAAAAAGAAAAGTGAATCATTCGTTTTTAAACGGAGGGAGTAAATTATAAGTCCTTATTTCTATCTGACAATTTAATTTATTATGCAAATATACTACGCCATCAAATTGTTAAATCTTTTTCCATTTACAAGAGGAATGGAGAGGGGTTGAGGAGGAGGATCAGGATGACGAATTTTTTCGTATTATTTGACAGCATGTTAACATGATAGATTCTGTGAAAAAAAAAAAAAAAATTTATTAATAATAATTTTATCAAATTAATTTTACTAATGATATTTTCGAACTCTAAACTTGATTGTTACTACTTTATATACATAGTTATTTAATATCTAAGATAGTATTAAAAATCTTTTAATTTGATAAAATGAACAAGAAAAATGAAAACATCTATATTTTATATAATGATCAAATAAAATAAAACAGATAGAGTATATACTCTATTCATCTCAATTGATGTTGCGTTATTAACTAAATACAAAATTTTAAAAAGAAATAAAGATTTTTAAAATTTGTGCTTTAAAATAATTTTTAGATATTTATATGATAGAATAATTTTAAGAAAAGTAAAAGAAATTAAATTAAAGTATTTCTAATTATAAAAAGTAACATCCTTTTTTCTTTTAAGATAACTAAAAATATATACTTATCACATGCTTTGGGAATAAAAAGGTAATTGTTGTGTGCCCTTTTTAGTTAGTTAGTGGACTATGTTGATCAGCTTAAAAAGTTAAATCCAATGTATAGTCTTATCATAAGATTTATTATTAGTTATTACTCCCTCCGTTTCTGAATTGTTGGATTTTGATGCACAGATTAAAGAAAAAATATTAAAGACATAAATTTAACACAATTTTTCATTTTTACCCAAAAAAAAAAAGTTAATCTTGTAATACCTTTTCAAAAGTTAATTGGTTGTCAAATCATAAGGGTAAATTTGAAAAAAAATTCAATGATTCACTTATTTTGAAACACCAATAAATACCCCAACAATTCACTTATTTCGAAATGGAGGGAGTATTACTATGTAGAATTACTACTATGTAGAAGAGTGAAGAAGCACACAACTGTTGGTCAACATGTGTGCTTCTTGTCATTCTTCCATAGTTAAGAACACTTCTGTCAATTGCTAATATTGATATTTAAAAGAAATTCGATAAGTCTATTTTATGTGATTGTGTTTTTGCAATTTTGGTAAAAAAAAATAGCCCTACTGTATTTATTACTTGGATCAGTCAAAAGCTATAGTTAATTTTTTTTTGCCGTGTGGGTCCCAGCATAGAAGTGGTGAACAGGTGTAATTGTTTTTGCTACACGTGTATTTTCAGGATGACAAATACGATAACTGTCCTCTGAGATTGTTCATTTTCATGGAAGCTTTGGCAAAATTCATTCTCACAATCCTCTTCTTCTCCTCTGATAATCTTCTTCTTGTTCTCAGATCTTCAATTTAAATAGTGTAAGTTTTTTTTGTTGTTGATTTTTATTCTTCAAATTTCAGAAGACGTTTTCTTTGCTGGGAGAAGTCTTTGGTTCTCAATCAAATTACCCTTTTGCTATTTCTACTTTCATACTTTTTGCTATGTATATGTGTAACATAGAAGAGTCTAGATGGATTATGTGACAATTTTTGAGAGAAAAGAAAAAAAAGTCATCTTGTTTGTGCGAAAATGGGATTGTTGCAAATAAAATATTACCCGTTTAAATAAAAGATAGTTGTTGTTGATCTATTGTTACCCTAAAAAATTCATGATTTATAATTTCGCCAAATTGCATGAACGCACTTAACTGTAGCTTGCTCTGACCTTCCCTTTGAATTTATCACTGCTCATAGAACAAGATACTACCTTAGTTGGCTGTGAGATTATTTATGTGTATCAAAAGTATTTAATTTCAGATGTTAGTTGTTTTTATTTTATAGATAACAGTTATAAAGTTGACCTTGCAAAGCTAAGACAATTTCGCTTCCCTTTTTTAAAGAGAGTATGTTATTGTATGAGTTGCTGGGATTTCTCTAAAAATGTCGTAGCATCTGTGTCGGGATCCTATAAAATGCACTATTTTTGTCGAATTCGACATAGCCCCATGACATTTTTGTAAAGTCCGAGCAACATAGGTTTTCATTAATCCTCAGATGTCACATGCAAATGCAAAGAGGTCTTGCCATGACAACAAGCTATGGACAGAGAGAATTAGATTATATTCCAATTTTATCCATGTCTGATCGGTTGTTTTGTGAAGATTTTGATTAAAATGTGAAAGTGCATAGCTTGTTCTTTCCTGTTAGTGATTGTTAATATCGAAATAAATTGATATCTACTGTTAACTCACTTCCTTTACAGATTTGAGTAGGCAAAATTTGACTTTTGGTTTTTGCCATTATTTGCTATAGGCGATTTATTGGTTGGTTCTCTGGTCTACTTCCTTAATGTTATACATTTTTCAATGTTCGCACCTTCTGCTTCAGTGTTAAGTACAAAAATATATAGATATTGTACACTATGAGAATTTACAAAATAATCATGTAGCCACCTTCAAAAGTTATGTATCACACAAGTGTTAGGTGTCCGTGAGACACAATAGAAACAAGCTGAAGCATTTAGTTGCCAAATTATCGATTTTAGCAATGCTCTTTTGTGTAGTTGTTGAGATTTGTCGTCCACTTTTTTATAATTAAATTGTTGTAGCTTCTAAGTTGCTTGGTAATATTTGGGTCTTCACTTTAGTTTTGTTTTTCATTGTTCCGCTTTCAATTTCTTGCGCTTCTTTATGTGATAAAGCTCACCTTTTGACACTTAGAGAAAGGTTCTCCACCTTACATATATACTTTGCAATTCATACAACACTGTTATCAGCAAACTGTACAGCTTATTTTTGCGTGCAAATGTTTTATTATAGGTTTGTCTATTAATTTACTATCTCATATGTCTACGTTTCATGTACACCTCCCTTGCAATAATGAAACACAGACCAATATAGTGGATCAAAGACTCCCCATGGACGCAATCACAACAGAAACTACAGACTGGACGTGTACAGTACAGGTAGTAGACAAGTTCCGACCTCACAAAAGCAGTGACTCATCCGTGCATTTCTAAACAATACTTGTGCAGAATGAAAGTATAAACTTGCCTCTCGACTTCTACTTTGAAATTCTAAGAACTTGCTACATAAATTGCTCTCGCACATGTAAAATTTGTTCCCTTTTACTTGACTACAGGAACAACAGGTTTCTATAATACTCAACGATGATGACATTCCGAAGTATAAGAATTTGTTTGACCTTTTTGAGACATATTTGGTGACGTGTGCGAAAGTTATAGAGCCCCGGGGTTACTCAATACGAGCCGGTATGTACAAATAGGTAGCTGACAGATACGCAATCATCGAAGCAGCTACCAATAACAATGTATCGGAGGCACCCCTTCCTGCTCCAGCAAAATTGGATACACTTTCTTTCTCAGCTATTGAACAACAACGTTCAGGTGTCAAATTTGTTAAACATCCATCTTATGTTCTAACCTCTTTTTCCATCAACTAACTAGTGCCTACTAATCAAATTAACTGTTAACATGTTAATATTAATTACTCCAGACTTTTTGACAGTAGTAGTTAATTGTAGCGCCATCCAATACACAACCGACCAAACCAAGCACTTTCGGGAAGCGATCGTCGTAGACCAGAGGTGAGTTACTCACGTACCAACAACAACTTCACCAAGCATTCTATTTCCTTGTTAAAACATGATTGGACTGTAATAGTTTTTGCATCTACTATTTCGACCAGCAAGAAACCTTTGCTATTTACTATATGGGGTGATCTAGACAACAACGAAGGAGCTGCATTACTGCACCATCTGCATGAGTACCCTGTTATTCTTGCCAGACTTATAGGTGTTACTGAATTTCGTGGTGGTATATTCGTTAGCCCATCTTCTGCAACTCTTCTTTTTTACTTTTTCCTCCTCTATATTGAATTAAAAAAGTTTCCTGTCTTTCACATACACAGCTCTAAGACTAGCAACAAGATATGAGTCGACAATCTTAACAAATCTTCAGTATGTGTAGGCTACTACACTGACAAACTGGTATAAACTAACATGCTTCCTCTTCATACGACTATGCAAAAACATATTTTTACTGTTTCAACTAACTTTTCCAGGGTGAAGCACAACGAGCGAATGTTGTTATCTTACACTTTAAGAAGCTCATCATTATCATCATCCTCGCTAAATCTTGCTCCAATCGAAGATAAAGTGCTAGCTATATCCACCATTCCAGAGCTGTTATCTACAGTTAGTTTATTCCGTAACGTATACATGTAGTAATTATTTTCTTACCCAAGTAAACCCGTATCACAAAGTACAACTCATGAGGTCAAACAAGTTTCTAACATTTTTTTACATTAACACTGCAGGTACAAAGTTTCCCGTGAAACCATATTATCACTCCCTGATCATCCTCAATCATTTTATCTTCTTGCATGCTTAAATTGCAGTCATTTTGTGCGCCCAAAAACCAAAAAAATGGTTCGTTGCTTCAGCTGTAAGCTAGAACAACAATTAGTTCTCAGGTAACTACTACAACTACGAGATATCATATCCATACTCTATTACGCACATTTTTTTTCCTGCCATCTATGGTAAAACTTGAAAAAATGTTCATGTTGTCCTGTTTTTGGGATTTCTGAATTTTCTTTTTGCTGATCTCAAAGAAGGGCAGCTTAGCACCTTTTCGAAATGACCTCTTTATCTCAACGAGATAGAGGTAAGATTTATGTACATTCTATAATTCCGCAAAAGACGTGATTATGTTCTGAAACAGTGACAGTAGAATAGTTTCCAAACACAACCTCTTTATCTCGCAACCATAAAATAGAACATGTTTTTAGAGAACACATGGATGCTGTTTGAACTTTCCAAAAGAGTATATCAGAGAGAAAATACCTCTAAATTTATAGATCATATCTGGCCCGTCAAAAAACCTTATACAAGAACCAGATGAAGTTATAAGCACTTCTACTGAATTCCATGGGGCAAACTAGAAATAAATGAATTAGACTTCAATAGACCGTGGAGCAAAGATGATTCTACATCTACACAGTAGTTCTAGAAGAGAGAAATGCTTGAAAACCAGTGAATCTTTTTGTCCGTCGCTAAGCTGCTGCTTCCCATATATATGTATCTCATACTATAGTTAACCGATTAGGATCTGCAGGTTTGTCCAGATTTCTTAGAGTTTCCATTAATAATACTAATAGAGGAAAAACATGGTGATCAAATAGAGGAAAAGAGATAATCAAAGGGATAAAGAAATTAAAAGAGAAACTAAGTTAAACGAAATAAGAATAGCGACGAAACAGATGAAAAACAATACGGCCTAACCTAATCTAGAAATTGTACAAGATTAGTATAAGCAATACATGTCTTCACAGTTATGGTATTTTAGACATGAAGTTTATGAAACTCTAAAGTCGTACTAGAGAAAAAGATAACACTGCAATTTTTATGAGTTAGTAATCTTTCAGACCATTGCCAATGTCTCATTCTTAACACCTTCCTTGGCTTTTGTTTATCTGGTAGTTTCTGCTGAATATTTGTTTTCTTCTTGTATTTCATATTTTGGTTGACAGCAATTAGTTGCCTCAGTTTTCTATCTCAGCCTGCCTTTTTCTCGCTTAATGAAATTGGAAGAACAAACTCTACACCTTAAAAAATGGCCAACAATTTTATAAAAGACAATCTATCGCAAAGATAACTTTACCGTTGCCTTAAAATCCCTTTCAGTTTTTGACTCTTACATTGATAAACTTGACATCATATTAGAGAACACTATGTTTGAGGGATTTACCTAATATCTAATATTGGTGGGGAGGTGGAAAGTTTCCCTTGAATTTAATTGAGGTGCACAAAAGATGGTCTACACATCGCGTTTATAAAAAAAACAGCTAAAGAATGAATAGAGGAATTTACAAAGCCAACTTTCAATGCCTCTATTTTGGTAATAGAAGAATTCGTGGTTGTGAGAACTTTTTTCTGGTGGTATTTTTGTTAATTAATTAGTTTCCGACTTACAGAATTTTGTAAATCTTAATCTCACTTAAAACGTTTAACTTTTTAGTCTCGAATGAGATGGACTATCAAATGAATAAGAGGATTCAGTAAGGCAACCCTTACTGCCTCTTTTAGTAACATAAGAAGTTGTGGTTATGGACACTTTTTGTGTGATATTTTTCCTTCTTTTATAATATTCTATTAAGTTTGAATGATGTTCACTGGTATCACACCTAGAAAGACATCTCTGTCTGCATGAAAGTCTAATACTTTTTCTAAATCCTACTTGGATGTGTTTGCAGATACATCATCACATTTCACTATATACTGTAAATTATAACAATATATATCTACACTAATTAGTAGTTGTGAACAGATAGCAGCTAATATCTCACCTACAATATAATATAAGGTTTGTACATACAGTGCACTCCCTATCTTCATGCTAACATAGTTGGACCAGCAAAAAAATATAACATAAACATACACATTAACTTAACACACTTACATAAATTCCTATACCGACAGATAACTATATATCACTACAAAGGAAAAAATGTATCTTTACTAGATACATGAAGAGCTAATGGATACATTTGTCACAAATACAACATCCTAACCAACTCATGCTCATCGGGGATGAAGACAAATACACCTACGTGCGTCCTCGGCTGTACAAGCCTTGGAGAAATTGGAATTCTAGCAAGCGGATGTGGAACTACTAAAAAATTTGAAAGTAAATATATAAAATATTTATTAATCAAATTTCATCTATTTATTTTAACTCAACTCATGTGTCTCTCATTCAAGTAGAAATTTGAAAAAAAAATGAAGAGAATGAAAATAGAGGATAGCTCATAAAAAAAATCTTCAAACTAGGAGGGAAGAAAAATGAGTCCAACAAAAGATGGATGACTAATGACTGCCGTATATTGACAGGGAAATAAGCCCCTTATTTGCATGGTAAAATGTTCCATGTCATAAGCTCATAATATATGGACAACAAAGATATCCTGGAGAGCAAGAAAGGCATTATCAGCTAAGAGGCTCCGGCAACCATGAACTGAATTTGATGTGACCTTTGTTATGTTTAAGTTTATCTGACTCCTAAATATTTTATTCTCTGTTTTATCAAAAAAAAAAAAAATCTGGGGAACTACTACTGAATATTTTTGGATTGGTTCACTTCATTTACGCGTCTATGTTAATCACAGGTGCCACTTCAAGGTTAACGTCATGGATGCTAGCGATACAATTACGGTAATGATCTCAGAAACACTGGCTGAAAGAATGTTGTCCTTAACCGCCGAACAAATATATGAGCAGGTTGTTGTCCAGGTACACATATACATACAATTAACAACAAAAAAAACTTATTTTCTTAAATTTTGGTTCTCTCAGCAAATAATACCCCTACATCAGACAAATTTTGATTTACCGTGATATCTTTTTTCTTTTCTACTTAGCAACAACCGTTGTGTATTGCCCGAATAAATCAGTTGCTCGCTCATAAATTATTTAAGCTCCAACTACAAAAGTCATTATTCAGATTTCCTGATCAAAAAACTGGTATGCTGGCTATCACCTCCTACACTGAAATCCCACTTTCTCCCGAGGAGACAGGTAAGAGGCAGAAAATTGACCCACCCACCCAATGAAAAAAATGAAGGTACCGATACTTTCAAAATTAAATTTGCTACTGTGGACTAGCTATTATGTGACTTAATTATGCATACCTTGTTCCATATATCTAAATTCCTGAGCTTATGAATTTATAAATACGCTTAATTATAACAAGTCTTAATACTGACGTTTTTAGAATCTCAGCCTTTTCATTGTTGAATATTTTCATTGAAAGAACACATGACTATCTCGGAATTAGTTTTCACATCTTTATTAAATTCACGAGCTATTTATCAACTTCTACGCGCAACTATCATTGCTTCAATCTTTTCTTGAAACATATTTATAACATATTCCTTAGTTATCAACTTTCTTTAAGGTTTGTTTGCTATAGTTATATAACCCCTTTTCATCAAACCCTTTTAGTTTGATAAAGGTGTCACTTGGTGCATGAAAATTCTTGAATGAATATGAAATACTGACTACTGTGGGGTTTGATTCATACTGGGATTATTGTGCAAAAGTTTCAATTCAACCCTTTCGATATCTTGAGATTCTTAACCTGAAATATGGTTATCCATTATGGGGTTACTGTTAGATCACTTAATTATATGTATCTGTAATTCTGCTGGGCTTGTGAATTGTATTCACATAAGTTCAACAGCTAACTATTCTACCCAAGTGAATTTTTTTAAAAATATGTATAGTTGCAGAAAATTGATATTTTGTGTCCAACATTCGCAGCATCTCAATCTCAATAGGTAAATACAACATTTCTCCTCTATTTTTATTACATTATCTATATGTATGCTCAATACATTCAAGTAACTGCAGTCATCTTCCTACTCTTAACTGCAACTTGCCCATTCTCTGAACTTTCTGTCACAGCTGACTATAACTACATTTTGGTGGCCTCTACCAGCTTCATCACATGATATGGCATGTACAAACGAATTTTGCTTGGTTATACTAGCATCACAAACTCAGGCTGCATAAACAAAACTTTTGTGGTTTTATATAATAATCACACTTTAATGCTAATAGTTTGTTTTTACGTTTTAATGCAACAATCACAGTTTAATGTACGAAACCTGCATATTAATAGTTTTAATATGCAACGTCTCCCCTGCAATATCATTGGGCCCATACTTACCCGGCCTTCCGCATCTAGTATTCACATAAGAAGTGGAAGCTTTCAAATCATGCTAACTAAACAATGACATATTGCTTTTACTTACATTAATGTGAAGTAAATAAGTTGGTTAAACAATAGTTTTATACGTGTCTATAAAAATGCGATGTATTTGTTTACATCAGTGTGCATGGCGTAAAATTTTTACTAAGCAATTAAAATGATTTTTAATTTTTAAATTTTTGATAATCATAATATTCGAATCAAGTAATCATTTTGTGGGCTCCTCCTCGACTATACCAATCTATTTCGATAAGTAACATAATGTCCAGTTGCCCTATTTGTAGTATATGCTTTTTGAATCTTTTATTTGAATGTTTATTATAGATGCTTCTATTCTGTTACAATATTATTGTCTAAACATTACGTATCTTCTTATTCATCGATCCTAAACACAATGTACGCTTGTCATTTATCTCATAATTATTCCTAAACTGATTATACCAACGTAAAATATTGATGAACCAATAGCTCCTATAAGTACACATTGATAACGACAATTATAAATTGCATGTGAGCAAATGATAAAAAACGAATTAAGAGCTAGAAGTTTTGTACATTAAGACAAAAAACAAATGATGAACATACATTATACAAAAAAAAAATATATAGTGATGGACAATTTCACTCGTTAAATAGAAAAAATATCATCACATTTAATTCTATTTAACGATTGATTAGCAATGAATTATCACAGAATCTTACTATCATTTATATCTAATGCACTTTCAAAAGTTTATGCTTTGTCGTTTATCTCATCTTTGTTCTAAATTGTTTATATCTAGGTAGCAAAACGAAAAAAGAAATAAGAAAGAAGAAGATGAATTTATGGAAAATTTGATCAAAAGCTTCCTAATAATATGCATCGGTAGTGACAAAAAAATAAGACTTGTAAATATAAAGTGCAAAATGGAGAACTGAAAACTTCTGCACATGAATATAATTACAAGATTGAAGACACAGATACACACAAAATAAATGAATATACATATTATAAAAGCAAAACGTACTAATGTCTCCCTTGGTTCATCGTACTGAATTGATTATGAAAGAATTAATGTACGTACTTGAGATAAAGAAGAACGTTTCGAAAAATATTTGTTTTTTGTTCTTTTTATTTATTATTATTTTTTGGGGGGTGGGGGTGCGGGGTTGTTAAATAGAAAGCAGTACTTGTACCACCACAAACAAGTCTCTTAGCAAAAAAAAAAAAAACACTTTCATCCTAGTGCTTCGATTGGAAAATAAAATTGGTACAACGTGAAATTCATAGAATCAAAATACCTTCGACAGAAAAATACGCCATTTATACATGGTTAAAATTATTTTTATGTATTTATAGTAGGTGTTGAACCCCCTTCAACTAGGTTTTTTTTGAATATTGAACCCCTTTAGTTGAAATCCTGGCTTTGCCTCTCACTGTAACCACATCTTAATCCATTGTTGATAAATAAGATCTTTAAAAAAGATGGACGAAGAAAGGTGATGGGATGAACGCGGTTTTTTGATTTTCAATTAGAGTTTTATGATTGAGCTCAAAGGAGGAAGAAGTGTCAGTTATGAAGCATTTTCTACTTAAAATAGGCCCCCTACTTGATGCAAATCTGAATAAGTTAGACTGGTATGTTTTCAATATCATATAGTAAAATAAAAATATTGTCAGTTTTAGAAGTAAATTTTCATCAACTTAATCCTTTTTTGGATACGTATGGCATAGCAAGCTAAAACTAGAGCAAGAAAACTAAACCAAAGCAAGAATTAACGTTAGTACGTATATCCATCATCATATATATGCCCCTATATAGATAGCAGAGAACCTAGGATTTAGGAGTCGTGAACGTTCGGGAGAGTCAATCGTGTATATTGATGCCCGAAGGTTTAAGGTTATGCTTGGAAATTAAAGTATTCAACTATCTTCTTAGTTTACTGGGTGTTTTTCCAAGCCTTATATCAATTTTTATACATTCTTTATATAATTATACATAATCTATATCGAATTTAATGGGTATCGGAGCACCCAAAAAAAGGTCACAGGTCCGCCCTTGTATATAGATAGAGCTAGACGTTGATTTGTTTTCGTTTTCTCTTTTCTTTCCGTTTTGGTGTTTGATATTTGAATTGAAGTCCAACTAATTTAGATTATCATAAGGTCCATTGGAGGGAACAGAAAACCGCTTTCTAACCCAAAGATCTTTTCATATGCAAGATTCAAAATCAAGGACTTTATTTGACAGAGAGACAACTTCATGCGTTATATCATATCTTTTAATTTGGTTTTAGCTAGATGCTGACCTGAATATATCTTGCCTTCCAAATTGAGATTATAATTTGATTATTAGTTTCTTAATTAAATACATTGAGCAATTTATGCTCCAAAACCTAATTGGGTAATTAAATATTTGAATCCCACTTTAATGAGTACTGCACATAGAGGATATCGATTCTTTTGATTAAGAAAGAGATACTAATGTCTGGAAAAAGCAATATTTTACGTGGATTGTTGGGTGCCTTGATTGAATATCAAGTGGCACAGCTACTGCATAAAAGTAGTCCATTTTAATTATCGTGCTAGTTAATATTATTTATTTGTTATTATCTTAAAAATTAATTAATTATCAGTTCTTCTTTACATTTACTCAATAAATATGAGAGATGCTAGCATGTTGAAAAAGAAAGTATAATATTTACGTTAAAGAATAAATAAAAAATAACTTAATCAAATCATTATTGATTAATTTATTATTAAGATTGTGAAAAAATAAAACACAATAAGTAAAAATGAATATGAGGGAGATTATAAAGAAATAATAATAAAAAAAAGCTTTTTTTCTTTGTGTTTATTCAACGTGTGCTAACTCCAACAAATGTTTTGGTTAATTAATCAAAGAAAAAGAAAGAGATTATAAGGATCAGACTTTTCAACTTAAGCAAACGTTAGAACTTAGCAACAAATTTGAATAGTTAAATATAAAATGGGTTCAAGATAAAATATTTATCCCAATTGTTTTTCTTTGTTGTCCATGTGCTTAGTCAGATTAATATAAACCTAAGTATTAAACTAATTGCTAATTCTGAGTTTAAAATTTATATTGTTTCAGACAGAGTAATCTTTCTTGATTTTGCTTGCAAGCTTAGTAATTTATGTTTACTGACATGGAAAATTTTGTCACTTTTTTTTACGAATTAAGATAAGTCAAGCAAGCCCCAAAATTATCTTGTACCGAAAGAAAAATAATGACGTACTAAGATTCTTCTTGTAGCACTGAATGCATATTTTCTTTCATAGTGTCTCAATAAAATTAGTGGTTTAAAACCACACTTTAATAAGAGGTCTTAACTATATACACATACACATACACAAACATATAAAATAATGTTGTAATACTTTAGAATGGTCTTTTTTATTCTTACATTTTAGTTGCTTTCGACTCAGTATTTTTAAAAAACACATAACATTTAGCTTCACGTATTAATATGATTATTAATAAAAGTAAGAATTTATTCTAATTAATAAGATGTTGGCCATTTATTTTCAATACATTAACTTGGATGTTGTTGTTAAAGTTTTATTATTAATATGAAGTTTGAATTGTTTAATTCAAACTTTTAAAATATTTCTAGTAAAAATTAGATAGTATTTTTTTTTTTTTGAATAATTTTAAAATGTATTTCACAATCTTCATTATCAATTAAAATTAAAATCATAAAATTTACTGTTAAAATTTTTAAAGCTTCAAAATTTTGATGGTCTAAACAAATGTTTTTCTAAATTTACCTTTGAGTCACTCGTGATTCTCTTCTGTCCACTCTACTTATTGTCATCATTTTGAAAATCAAAATATAATTATTATTATGTCACCTTTATCCTTACTCATTAAACGTGGAGAGAGATTAGTATGATGAAAACCAAATTAGTAGTAAATTGAGAGTAAATAATAAATAAAAATAATTTAGTCAAATTATTTTTTACTTAATTATTTTTTTAATAAGCATGTTAACAACGACAAATAAAATGGACATAAAGGAGAAACTATGAACAATATAAAAGAAATTTTAAAATAATATCAATTTTTTAGTTAAATGTATGAAAGTCCTTTTTTCATTTGGGACCTTAACTACTTAAAATTCGCGTCACATAAGAATCAAATTCGAGATCACTAATTAAGGATAAAAGACCTTATTAATTCCCACCAAACTTTTGTTGATGTACAAAAGTCACTATTAGTCAAAATCAAATTAGTAAACTTTTGTAATTATCAACTGATGACCTCCAAAGTAATTACTACCTTTTCTATCTCCTTTTCTACTTGAAGGTCTTCCACTCTTTCTTTCTACAAGGTCTTCCATTGACATTAAAGTGAGTTGAGTAAAGATTAATCATCTCCATATTTCACCTGAAAATACTTGAACTACTTTTGGTAAGTTCAACTCACAAGAAGATTCGTTGACACATCCAAGTGATCAAGAGGCACACGTTTCAATAACAATATACTCCCTCCATTTCATAATAAATGAATTGTTGGATTTTGACACACAAATTAAGAACAAAACATTAAAGGCATAAATTTAACACAACTTTTCATTTTTACACTCAAAAAAAAAAGTTAACCTTGTAATACCTTTTTAAAAGTTAATTGATTGTCAAATTATAAGGATAAATTTGAAAAAAAATTTAATGATTCACTTATTTTAAAACACTAATAAATACCTCGACAATTCACTTATTTCGAAACGAAGGGTGGGCTATACTTACCGCTTTTCGTGTGGGGCCATCTAAAGTAAATGGACTAAATAAAAAACGTGTACGTAAATGAAAGTGGGCCACAACAACCCGAATTTGCACATCGAAAAAGACAAATTCCACCTCATCAATCTTCATACGAGTATTTTTTATTTTTTGCGCGTGGCAATGTACCTGATTATTTTATTTTAATTTTTTATTACAAAGTAATTAGTTAAGTAGGAATAGTAAACTCCTCCCATCCTCTCAAATCTTTTAATTTAATTTCTCATTTTATTTATTTTTTTTTATTAATCAAGAAGAGATAATTTTTTTTTCATGTTTTATCATTTGCATTAATTATTTTTTTTCCAAATTAAATATAAACATCATTTAATAGAAATACTATGATAAACTAGAAATGTTATTAATTATTTTTTTTAATCAATGTGTCATCTCAATTTGAAATGAGTAATTTGAGATGGAGGGAGTAAATTATTTACTTTCACTTTTACTGTCATGCTCTACTCGAGATTGTTGAACAATGGTGAATTCATAATTTAGTAATTGTGGATATTTATGAGATACCAACACGCATATTTATTAGTAACGCCACCTATATCATCACTTCAATCACTATTATTGCTATAATTTATCTCTACTAACAATCATCTCCACCATCACAACTAACAACATCTCCAACTAGCACCAACACATCGTCAACCATTATGCATTCATTTTTCAGCCCTTACAATCAACACCTCCAACTAATAACATCAAGCATCATCACATAACAACCACCACCACCACCACTATCAACCGCCACCATCATAACATCACTATAATACCAACCATTACAACTATCATCACTAATATTACTAATCACTAACATCAATCATTACCATCGCAATCACCATTATAAACCATCTCCAGTATCACTAACAAACATAAATATTTTTTTCAGTCAAATAACATAATTTTGTTGTATTAAATTACATACTTTTCTGATATATAATTAGTTTTTTATTTAAATTGTATTTTTTTTATTTTATTATATATACAAATAATTTTTTTTGCACATTCAGATGTTGAAAAACAAACAGTATTAATCATTCATTTTAGATCTAGAGACAATATCTTAATCATTCAGACGTGCATTCAGATTCAGACGTTTGAATCTTAAAAAAAACAAATGCAACCTAAGACGATATTATCTTCTATTTTAGTTTTTTTTTTTTTAAAGAACTTTTAATAAATGGTAGATTATATTTTATAATTTTATTAGTGTAATTAGTTTGATGCTAAAATAATTTGAAGGAATAATTCATTAGACTTAAATTTTGAATTTTATCGGCTCACTTTGTGCCTGATCAAATTTTTGCCATAAATGAAATGAAGAACGGAGTTTAATCTACAACTTTTTATTACTCCAGGTTGCACAGTGCTAGGGATACTCTCATATTTTTGTAGTTTAAGTTATAATTAAAATCTTCTAAGGCTTAATAAAATTGTTTGACCAAACTTTTAAAATTAGCTTATTTTGATAAATATATTTTCTTAAAATTAAAGTATTTTTGACGAGTAGTAGTTTGTATTCACTAATAAAAATTTTACAATATTTTTGAAAAGCAATTAGTGTTTGATCCAGGGTTATTCAAAGTGTTTCTAACTATATTTTCTTAAAATTTCAAAAAAAAAAAGAATGTTTTTCAAGAAAAACTACTTTTTTCTTCTTCTGACATTATATATCTCGAAACAATTATTTTCTTTTAAAAAATTGACAAAATCTCAATTTAATAAACTATACACTTTTGATCTCCCAAAACTTGTTCAAAATATGCCATTACCACTGAGTAAATGGTCCAATAAATTTATATGACAAATCCTTTTCCATGATAGTCCCACAAGCTGCAACCAAGAGTTACGACTCAATTTTCGTTAAATTAAAGCAGCCAAGAATACAAAACTTGGATATTTCCAACACAACAAACAAACATTTCCTCACCACATAAATATACAACATGAAATATAATTATATAAATGGACCAACTTGTTTTCTGTCTCTACGGCAGAACGGCAAAAAAAGCAAGGCAAAATATTAATTTGTATGCAATTAATAATTCATGTCAAATTTCGAGAATTTTAGATATATATTTTTTTTACAAAAAAAACAAAACAGAAATAGCCTGCATACACTCCCAAATAATGAAAATGTTATTTCCACTTTATGTAACATTATTTCCTTGATTATTAGTACGTATAAAGAAGGAATAAAGGGTTAAATACTTAAATATATATATTCGAAATAACATACACCATTATGCCTTTCCATTGCTGAAAATTAAGAATCACCTCCTTCGTCCTTATCATATCATGATCTTGACTTCATCATACATGTCCTTAATTCAATATTGTACTCCACGAGTATTATCTTTAGCATTCAAGTATCTCCACAGAACCTCCCTTAGAACTTGTCGTATGCATTTTTTAGGTTAATGATCCGTGTTTAAGTTCCTCTTCCTCTCACTGTACAGCTCCACCAACTTTTAGTGGCGGTTCCAGAATTTAAGGATAGTGGTGCTTAAAAATTAAAAAAAAATAAAATTCACCTCAATGAGGTTCGAACCCAGGGGATCCCTTCTAGTGGAAAACCTTAAGCTCAACCTAAATGTCAATGCATTCAACAAATTTTTTGTTTCAGTGGGTGCTTTTATATATTATATACCTATTTTCATATATATTTTTTTTATGTAATTTTACTTATTCCGCGTTGAGTTTAATGGGTGCTGGAGCACCCCAAAAATGAATGTAGGTCCGTCCCTGCCAATTTCCTTACATGAAGGATTTCTGTAGTTGATCGCCTCAACATGAATCCGATCAACAACAACATACCCAGTATATTCTCACAAAGTGGAGCGCATGAATTCGATCTGATTCACTACTAAAAAAAAGAGGAAAACCTACCACTTGTGGTCGATTTTTTTCATTTTTCGACCACAAATTCGACCAAAATTTTTGATCGAAAAAGTAGTGGTAGCTTTTTAAAAATCGACCACGAGTGGTCAGTTTTTTTTTTTAAATATATATATTCATTTTTAAAATTTATTATTATTTTATTTAAATGAAAAAATTAATTTTAGGGAAAAATTAATTTTATCCGTGGTCAGTTTCAAGTGGTCGATTTTTTATAAAATTAATTTTATTAATTTAATAAAAACCGACCACAATTTAGTTAAATTAATAAAATTAATTTTATAAAAAACCGACCACTTTCATTTTTAAATATAGAAAAAGTACTTTTTATATATTTTTGTCTATATATTTTTTGCAAAAAATATATAGACAAAACCGACCACATATGGTCGGTTTTTTACAAAAAAAAAAAATTAGAAAAACCGATCACATGTGGTCGGTTTTTTGAAAAAAAAAAATAAAAATATATAAAAAAAACCGACTACTTGCAAATTTTAAAAAAAAATTGAAAACACAAATACTGCATGCAACCACAACAAATATATAGAGCACTAGTAACCAAAATGAAAATACAACAACAAAAAAAATAAAAAATTTTAAAAGTGTACAACATATACAAAATATCCAACAAAAGTGAGTACGAAAATACTACAACGATAGTTTAAACAAAAAAATATCTAAATTTAAAGTACAAGACATGCAAAAATCACAAAACTAACAGTCATCATCATTATATTCGTCCTCGTCTTCCATATCATCATCCGTGCTGAAATCATCCAGGGTGCCTAGACCTTTTGCAGCCCGAACTACATCACCAGGACACGGAGGAATAACCCCCCCCCCCCCCCCCCAGTCTAAATGAAAGAACTGAACTGCTGCTGCAGGATCTTGATTTGTGATGTCGTTGCCTCCTCCATTTTTTTCTGCCTCGCACTCAATTCAACATACCTCTGTCTCTGTTCAGCAAGATCTTCGGTGAGTTGAGAAACCGTATTTTGTAGTCTTTCAATGGTTTCTGGATCAACCAAAGAGCTAGAGTATGCAGGGCCGGATGAACTCCTAATATTATTGCCAAAATATTCAGTGTGGCATCCATAGAAATGACCTCTATTTGCAGGACCCGAAGCTTTTGTCCATAACTCATTTCGTACATGCTGGGGTATTGGGTCATCCTAACTTTCAGGAGGTAGACTACTATGATACTCACCAAGAAGATGCCTAAATTCGTCCTATATATATCCAAGGTAAATTTAATACTAACAGTCAAAAAATACTTAAGTTGTTAAAGTTGAATAATATCAAATTTGAGAAAAAGATTCATATATTCAAAATTTATTTCTTACGTGGACAACTTTTGCACGAGGTTCAACCCAGACATCTTCATCATTCGGGTTCAATTTCTTTCTCAGATGAGTCACCTCGAAAACCTCATCAGTTGGTAGTTCCCTACCTATTTCTTTTTCCAGAATATGGAAAATTTTTCAATGTTCAAATAATAAAAAAATTTAAATAGAAACAAAGAATTAAAACTGCAAAAGTTACATACCAATTTTTCTTTCGCTGCAAGAGTACTTCTAGCACCCACAGTATGTAGGGAGCCACCCTTGGATGATTCCCGGTCTCTCTTTCCTTTTTCCATCAGCAATTGGTATTCTGGTTTATTCCAGTGGCGCTGATACAGTAGCCATAAGGGTTCAGGAATCCACTTAGGTTTTACCGATTCTTTTGAGCATAATCCAATAGATCTTTAAATCTGCCTCTACATCTTTGGAAAAAGTTCCTCTTTATAAGAAATTTATTTGCAGCATCCCACCAGTAAAATTTCTACAACCAAAATATAATATTCAACCTTGTGTTCTAACAAATTGTTAATAAGTAGGCGATAAGTTAAATCCTTACCTTAAATTCTTCAAACTTTCTATCCCTGTCAAGTTCTGGAACCTTTTGCCAGCTTATCCAGTAGCCGTTGAAGTGCCGACTAATGCATATTCGCACCATTTTTCCAACTCCAGCATCCAGCTTAAACCTACAACATAAGATGAAACGGTAATTTCATCAGGAACATTAAAATAGTAATGGAGAAAATGAGTAACGTTATTATATTTAGAAATCTTATCCTTTCGCAACTGGAACCATATAAATCCTCGCAGAATCATCTCTGTCTCCTGGCTGCCTAGTAAAAGTTGGTGGATGCACTGGCGTGG